>NW_006400154.1:966094-997633 GCF_000299155.1 Elephantulus edwardii
GAGTATTGAGAGTATCATGGACTGCTAGGAAAACAAACAGATTTGTCCTGGAAAGGGTTAAACCGGGTGGCTCCTTGGAGGCAAGGATTCTGACGCTCCATCTAACATACTTTGGACATGTTGTGAGGAGAGACCGGTCCTTGGAGAAGGACATCATGCTTGGTAGGGAGGAGGGACAACACAGGAGGGGAAGGCCATCTATGAGGTGGATTGATTCAGTGACAGGGGTAACTGGGGTAAGTGTATCAGAGGCAGTGCGATTGGCACAGGACGGAGCAGAGTTTAGGGCTGTTGTACATAGGGTCACTATGAGTCGCAAGCGACTCGACGGCACATAACAACAACAAGTCTCTAATTCAGATTCTTCTTTAGTATAGTAAGCACTTAATCAGTATTTGTTTCATGAATAAATAAAGCATTTTATTTTTAAAATTGTATCACTAACTCTCATAACTCCAAAGGTACACACTATTCTCTTGCTTAGAGCCTTTAGACTTGTATGTCACTTGTGAATATAAGCATTTTCAAAGCACTTATGTCCCAAGGGACAATTAAAAGTGTTTCTGAACAAGAAATCCTATAATTTATTAACACTGATATCCTGTTTCATTCTTTTGTTTTTTTCCATCCTTATTTTCTCAAGCTAAGAAAATTTCTTGCATTTAATAACTGAAATAACTTTTCCCAGGTCATGCTGTTAGCTCCTATTATGTGTTCAGCTAACACTGTGTCTGCTTGCCTGCATTTCTTTTGACACCTTTGTTCTGCCAAAACCCATTCTGGTGAAGAGAGTTCACAGATGAGGAAATGAGCAGAGAGAGGAGGAAAACAACATACACCCTTTGATATGAAAGGTAAACCAAAGTGCAATATTTGTTGAACTGACATAGGCTCAGCCTCAGACAATACTTTACAGAGTTTATTCTCCTGTATAGCCTTGTCGGTGATTCTCCTTAAATGGAAAATTGTTACTCCCTATCAGAGCAAGGTTACGCTATTTTCCTCAAAGCTTTTGCCTGTAACTGAGTCAAACACCATTTTTCAGGTGAAGGTCAAAACTGTTATTTTCATTAAATGAGAGGGAGACTCTGAATACTTATCTGTATATACTATGGCCCTAAATTCAGCATGTCATATTCAGAAAATTTCTTGGCTTTAATTCTTATGCTAATACTTTTTTTCAGAAGAATCATATTACCTCCAAAACTATACCACAAATTTTTTTCGCAGATTTTCATTTATTTGCAAATAATTTGAAGATTAATAAAAGGTATACATTTTTTAGTGATATGGTTTTAATAAATACTTATTTAGAATAAATTATTGATTCCAATCATTAATGTTACTTTTGTAGAAATTTCAAAACATCTTGAGTCAGTTTGTAAACTCTACCAAAAGTCTGTGGTTCTTGGGTTGGGAGGTTTAGGTAATTTCAATTAAAGTAGAACAGCAACAATAAAATTTCAGATTAATCTGGACCTGGAGAGTGCATTGGACAGTTTTTCTCTTTGTCATATAATCTTAACAGAAAATTTAATCTACTAGGTACCTTTCTATGAGGAGCAATGATGTCAGTTTGAGGACCTGATTCAAGCTATGATCTTTTCAATTACTTACTATGATGCTGAGAGCTGGATAGTGAATAAGGATGACAGAAGAACTAGTGTCTTTGAATTGTAGTGTTGGAGAAGAGGACTGCCAAAAGAACAAATAGATATGTCTTGGAAAATGTGCAACCAGAGTGTTCCCTGGAAACAAAGATTATAAAGCTTCTTCTCACTACTTTGTGCCTGTTGCTAAGAGATGCTTCCTTGGAGAGGGACATCATGCTTGGAAAGATGGAGAAATTGTGAAGATTGCACAGAACAGGACAGGGTTCAGATCTGTTCTTCATAAAGATGCTATGCATCATGGTTTTACTTGACTCCATTATACCTAACAACAAAAACAACAATCTACTAGGATATATTTCAGATTAATATCTGGAAAATATGCATTTTGTCATATTTTCAATTAATTTGAACTTTTACATTTATATCTCAATAATTTTATTACTTGAGCTTAACAAACTAATTCTGAAGTAGTCAATCATATTAGATCTTACACTTTATGTCAATGATTATAATCCCATTAGAGAATGGGTTGCCTTTATTATGTCAATTAATCAGCGTTGGTGTACAGTGTATCTTGAGTCAGTTTCTTCTGAGATATAAAAGTGATTAAATAAGCAAGCAGATAGTGAAAGAGAAATTACAAGTCAGATGAATATAATCCAGAAGCAGAAGTATGAGGAATCAAGAACCTTTCACTAGAGCTAACTCTGAATTCAGAATCCCAAAATACTTGACTGTGCTCATGAGAAACCTATACTTAGACCAGAGCAAAGAAACACTTTATGGTTCAGTATCAGGAATAATGTACATCAAGTATCAGGAATAATGTACATCTCTCAATACCTTTTCAATCTGTATGTGTAACAGATCATTCAGAAGGATGGACTTTATGAGAAGGAATGTGGCATCAGGTTTGGAGGAAGACTCATCAACAACCTACGTTATGCAGATGACATAACCTTGCTTGCTGAAACTAAGGAGAACCTGAAGCATTTCCTGCAGAAGATCAAAGACTGTAGTCTTCAATACGGATTGAAGCTTAATATCAAAAATATAAAGATTCCTACCACTGGGCCAAATGGCAGCACCATGATGGATATAGAAGAGTTTGAGATTGTTAACTGTCTCTGTCCATTTGCTGGGGATAAGCACGACGGAGACACACCACTCTAGGAGTGCTTCAGAGAGCCAACTCAACTTTACTGGGGGTTATGGTGCACTTTCGTACAAGTAAGTAAACAGGAAGACAGAGACGGGTGGATTTGCAGACATGGAGTATGCAGATTGGGCAGGAGAACCTCAGCTCAGTGTAGATCACTCCCAGCTCAACAGATACAGCAGCCAGGTTAGGCTTGCACTCATCTGAAGCGAGGTGATCTGCCCCAGACAGAAGCTTCCACTTCTTCCCTAATATTTCCCAACACCTCTTCCTTTTTTCTTTTATTAAATGAGTTTAGAGAAGAGAAAGTTTTTGTTGTAGAGACTCTGGTGTTGCTTGGATTAGGACAATTCAGTGACAGTAGGAATAGAAAAATCATTTAGTGCAGCTGCTTGTTATATCAGAGAAAGAGATTATACAAATTACAAACAATAATGACAATTAACAGCATATTTAAAATAAATTTTAAACAAGGATGAAATGTAAAGTTGCACTATAACTTACAGGCTTTAGCAGAAACTAGCAAAGAACAACCTCAGTGTGCAGCAAACTAGTCACCTTCTCTCCCAGATAACCAAGTCCTGTGTGAAAATCCTCTCAGGACAACACAAGAAAGAGAAAACAAGTCCATACAGCACAGTAACAATTTCCACTTGTTTGGCTCCACAATTGACACACTCTCGGCAAATTTCCTAACCAACAGTCAGGAAATCAAAAGATTAATCGCACTGGTGAAGTGTGCTGTCAGGGACCTCTCCAAAATGCTAAAGATCAATGATGTCAGTCTAAAGACTAAGGTGTGTCTGATAGGCCATAGTCTTTACATTTATTTGCTATGCATCAGAGAGCTTGACTATGACTAAAGACGAAAGAAGAATTGATGCCTTTGAGTTGTGGTGCTAGAGAAGAGTACTGAACATACATACCATGGACCACCAAGAGGACAAACAGGTCTTTCTTGGCAAAGGAGAAACCCAGCTGCTCCTTGGAGGCAAAGATTTTTAATCTCTGTCTCACATATTTTGGACACTTGACCAGGAGGGCACAGTCATTGGAAAATGATATCATGCCTGGAAGGGTGGAGGGACAGCACAGGAGAGGAAACCCCTATTTGAGAGGATTGGCATGGTAACTGGTGAATGGGATTAAGTGTGTTCAAGTCACTGAGACTGACTCAGGATAGGGCAGAGGTCAGAGCTATTGTATGTAGGGTTGCTATGAGTCATGGTCAACAAGGATAAAAATAACCGTCTAAGGGAGCTCTACTGGCTTAGTGGTGAGGATTTGAGCTGCCAATTCAAAAGTACATGGTTCAAATCCACCAGCTGGTGCATGGCAAAAATATGGGAAATCAATTCCCACGTGACCTACTGCCTACGAAAACTCTCGGGAGGGTCAGCTATAGTTCTCACTTGATGGTACTTAACAACAACAGCCTCCTCAACTGTGAAAAAAAATAAATTTCTGTTTGCTAAAGCTAACTATTTTTTATATTTCTATTAATTATAGCAGCACTAGATAGCTAAAACAGAATCTTCCGACTGAGTAGATGCCGAATTCCTAAACAGACTAAAGGATGGCAAATATCACTTTTGAAACAAAGAATCAGTCTTTTTTTTAAGGCAACAGAAATATTTGGAAAATACTAAGTCAGCTAAGAGAGGAATAAAGAAAGAAAGGAAAAAAACCAGTGGGCTCATACTTAATGTTAGTCTCTGAGTTTAGAATTCAGACAAGAACCTAATTTCCTCCAGTCATATCCCTATGCATTGAATTATATAATAATCACTGATAGTTTGGAAACTGAGATTCCAAGAAGCTAAGGATCTGCCCAAGTCACATAGCTTAGTAGGGCTGAGTTTTTCCATCATACTCTTTATCACCAAAATCAATGTTTATTTTATGACACACATTCAACAGGCTAAAAGTTCAATAGACAGAACCATGTTATTGCTTCTAGATGTCATCATGTAGGCTGTAGCTCATAACAACCCTTCTTAAAATATAGTTACATGCTACCTAGTTCTGCACCACCCTCATTGCTTTTGCTATGTTTGAGCCCATTATTGCAGCCATTGTTTCAATTCATCTCATTGAATGTCTTCTTATTTTTCAATGATTTATTATCCTTACAAACCTAGTGTTCTTCTCCATTGACTATCCCCTCTTAATAGTGCATTCAATGTAATGAGATGATGTCTCATGATCTTTACTTCTAAGGAGAATTCTGGTTCTTCTTCTAATCATATTTGTACATTCATCTGGCACATCATGCTAATATTTGTTTTTCTTAGTCAAGATTATAATTGAAAGATATTTTTTCCATCCTTATTCTTTGTTGAGTTTTTGTATACCTATAAGCAGATTGAAAATAAGATGGCTTGGGTCAGGTACATCATAGGCATATCTGAAGACATCTGCAGAAGCTGACTCAAAGATTAGAAATGTACTGCAGCATTTCCAGAAAGACAGGCTGAAGAGTTGGCAGAATGGCAGATTAGGCAGAAGGTATCCCAGACCCTTAGCAAATAAGACATCAGAAAACAAATATAACAGATACAGAGAGTTGCCCTGGAATCCTGAGTTTAAAAGGAAATTATAAAGAAGCAATTCAAACACTGCCTGAAGGAAGAAAATTATTGAAAAATATTAAAAAAAGGAGACAGATGATTCAGAGCATTGTGAATGATATGACATAACGTAGCCATTTTTTACTTTTTCATGCAAGTTTCTGATTAGCACAGGACTACAACACTGCAACAGTGTCCAAATCTACGACTGGCTGCTGACATGAAAGGTATAATCTGCCTCTTGTTGTCCATCCTGTGATGGGCATACGGGAGGTTATTTTCTCCCTAGACCACCTACCAAGTGACTAACTGTTCTTTAAGCCTGTTCAAACTCTACCTGATCTCTACCTTGTGTCATTTTGTATCTGGCTTAGTGAAGGTGCACGGTTCCACCTTCAGAGATTAGCATTTTACCTCTGGATGTCAGTAAACTGTGCTGTGCCTGACAGTGGGAGGGGTGGGCCTAGTCTAAAACCAGCCACAACTCATAGAAGCACTGAATCTGACTACAGTCCTTACCTCTGGCTAGGCACCCTTGTAGATTCTGAGCCTAACACACACCACTGCCACATTTGGAGTAGTTCACTCTGCTCTGTTTTAGCATCCTTGACATCTCAGGTTTGGCAGTGACTGTCTCTGGCAGGACACCCATGAAGAGTTAGCAACACGTGCATGTAACCATGACATGGGTGGTGTATACACACACTCTTCCTACTAGGAATGGAGTAGTAACTGCTTGCACTGTTCAGCTGAAAGCTACAACCTATTCTCTGGCGCTCTTGTAGATCAGACTTCAGGCACACATCATGTCATGTGCTCTCTAACTTATCACGCCAGCAGTGAGCCACCTTTGATGAGTTGTACTAGCAGGTAACACGCCCTGGACTTGCAGAGATCCTATTCCAGGCCACATAGACTGTCCTATGTACATCTGAGACCAGTAGAATATTCCACCTCAGTTTGTGACCATAGCTCTCTATATTTTCTAGGCAAACAGAGGTGCCATCTTGTATCTTGGGCTCCCTCATGTGCACCCATGCACAGTATATACAAGCAGAAACTCTGATCTGACTGGAAAGTTCAACCCAATGGTACAGTAGAAACACTGCCCCAGGTCAGACATTGTTCCCCCACCTCTCATAGTGTGGCAAAAACACCAATCAGGTATCTGGTTCATCTACTTTAAAGTCTTCCCCCTTTTCTCCCTCTTGTCTCATTTAAATGAAAGTTTTTCTGTGGGGGGGACCCTTCTTTAAAAAAAATTATAATGATGTGCATACAAAATCCATACATACTTCATTTCACCCTATCCTTTATTAACATGTGCTTTGTATAATCATTCTCATTCATTGTAAAATTAATAACATTGATAGTTTTTCAAAATTAATAACACATTGATAGTTTTCTCAAAGAGAAAAATGAAACCAAACCCATTGAGACCTGGTCCATTCAGAATTAATGCAACCCAAAAGAAGACAAGAAAAGGTTGGTGAAAAAGAGTAAGAGTTCCAACAAGGTGGGTTGACATAGTGACAGCAGCAATGAGTTTAAGCGTATCAGAGAGGATGAGGATGGCACAGGGTAGGACAGGATTCAGGTCTGTTGTTCATAGGGCCACTATAAATCCTACTCAATTCGAAGGCACCTAACAACAACAACAAAAGATATGATTAGAAGAGAAAACAGATTTGCCTTGGAAGAACAAATCTTCTCAAGAAAATGATGAAAATTAGTTCTGTTTATTATGAAGATGTTATTGGTGGGCCCAATCCCTAGAGAAGAACATCATGGTGGATGAAGTAGAGGACCAGGAAAGAGCAAAGAGGAATAATCTCAAGGAAATGAACTGACACTGCCTGCATCAATGAGCTAAAAAATTGTAGTTATGAGGATGATGAGAATGGACAGGCATTCGTTCTTGTGTTTGTAGAATGTCTGAGTCAGCATTGGCAAACTATTTACAAGACCATGCAGAGTTACTGACAGAAAAATAGAAATAAATTTTACCCCATCATGTCCCAACTTATCCAGCCTGTAAACTAACATGACTTCTTTCTGGAATAGCAGAACACTTTCAGATCATGGCTCTTTCAAGTGAGTGGGAAGATAAGAGTTACATAACAACTTTCATCCTCAGTCAAGTTCTGTCAGTGGAAGCCATTTACATCCTGGCAGCAGGAACCCCCTGATATTCCTGTTGGCACATTCTATGCAGAGGTAGGCCTGCTGTGACCTAGAAAACAGTGAATGCATTTGCATAATCAGTGTACTGTCCTTGTGGAAGTATATTTAGAAGGACCACGTTTGCAGGAATGAGATCAAGATGATTTTGAGAAAGCCTACATGGCTTTTTTTATTAAAGCCACTGTGAGATATAAGATTTAGAGGGGGTTGCAGTTTCTTGCCAATTTGGGATTAACACAGTATTTTACAAAGACAGAGATTAATTTATAGAACATATTACCTCAAAAGAGGCCCTACTGAGTAACTATACATTCATTAAAAAAACCGTTGAGATATCTTTATGAATACAGGGTTACACGTAGCTATTAAAGGATATTAGCATTCATTTTACTGTCAATTATGGGAGGATACTCATCCTGCAATCCCTGTTTGTAACGGATTAATCATATCCCTTAGACATGTTACTTAAATCTTTTTCCCACCTTATCTTTATTTATGGCTCATTGGTGAGATTTGGGCAATGCAGATATTTTGTCTGTCTACTTGATGTTTTTTAAAAAAATGTGAACACAAATATCTTTACAGTGTTTTTTAAAGTGTGAGTACAGATAGTTGACCATTTCTTTATGCTAGTCCTTATCACTCATAACCACACCACGTGCTAGCTATTACTCAGGTTCTTGTTGGTATTAAAGTTTCAAACTTGTTCTAAATCATATTCTGTCTCATGAAGGATTTAATCTGCTCAGGAGCTCTGATGACCTAGCAGCAAGATGCTGCATTACCATATCAAAGGCACAAGATTCAAGTCTACCAAATGGTCCATGGGGAAAGGATGGGCAGTATCATCCAGTGCAATTAACTGCCTCTGAAAATCCACTAGAGGGTCAGCTGTGGGTTGGTTCCAACGCAACAGTACACAACAACAACAAAAGATGCCTTGAAACAGCATGGAAATTGTAATATTCCTTTAGGTTTGCTAATATTAAACATCCTTTCCTGGCATGGAGAAGAGCAAAATCTTTGTCATCCCATTCTAATTAATCAGTACATTACATTTTCTTAGCTGATGTCAAGGAGCTGGATGATGAAATCAAAGGACTCATTACTTGAAGGATATCTTTCACAGGTTACACATATCCACGCAATGCATAGTGAGGCAGGACTATATAACTTGAGGCTATGATGCTTATTATTAACTCTCCGCTTTTTGGTCCTACATTTCTAGCTGGAGAAAATAGAACTAAGTTTCCTCAGCATCAGATCAATTAATACAAGTCAGAGAGAAGTGCCTTGATAGATGGACTATGTAAAGTCCATCTCATGCCACAATTGGAGGAGACTCGACATAATCAATGGTGCAGTGGGCCCAGTTTGTCCTTTAATTTATGATATTTTTTTAACTCTTTTTTTTCCAAGATTTTCCCGATCCAAAGTAACTAACATACCTCCCTTTCAAAGACAGTGTACTGATAGTCCACTAATACAAAGCATTAGAACAAAAGCAGTTAGGAATAGCTAGTTCCTTCAGATTTGTCTTTGAGGAATGATTGGAAAGGGCTGATTTGCCTGTTTTGAACTAAAAACAATTGTGTTAAGTTCCCTGTGGAGGCCTGTTAAAAACACATGGCACAAGTAGAAGTATATTTAGAAGGGCCAAATAGAAGTTAAATAAAAAAACAAGATAAATTAAAAGAAGTATGTTTAGGAAATAAAGACAAAGTAGTCAAAGAATAGAGAGAATACATGTATCTGACTGTTTATCCATGGTGGTTTGGCCTCTTACTATGTGATGTGAATCTAAAACTATTCAATTATTTTATTGATGGTATGTTTATTGCATTTATTTCTCAAAATACTCTTTTTCTTAGCAATTAAATATAATATAAAAGCACATGTTAAATAAAATAATTACTGAATTTCCATAATACAGAGATGATGGAGAAAAATTTACGTCAATATATTTTTTTACATCAATTAGTTACAATGAGAGTAACACTGAGGACATAGATCACATGAGAACAAGAAAACAAAAAAATTTCTGTTAAAACTTATCAGCATCTACTCCAAAATTACTAATTATTTAAGAAGATTATACCCAAGACAAAATACTAACAACTTTTCATTGACATCAATGACCTTTGTTCTCAGTTAACATTTCATTTTAATGCCAAGTTTTCATGTAAATAAATATTAAAAAGAAAAGTTGCTCTGGTGGATTGGGGCAGGGCAGGGGGCAGGTAGCTACACTACCAACCCAAAGGCAAGTGATTCAAATCCATCAGCTGCTCTGTGGGAGAAAGAAAGGCAATCTCCTCCTTGCAGTTTATAACCTCTGAATGCCTGTGAGAGGGTCAGCTATAAATTGGTTACCATTCATCTGCACATAACAAAGACAACAACCTGAATTAACAGAAGACCATCTTCACAACCAATTAATAAAATTTGAAGTAGTGTCATTAGTAGGGAAAATAAAAAAGCAAATTAATTTATGTGCAAAGGACTTGCTTTTTGGTTGTTTTTGTTGGTTTTTTTGTCTTCTAGACATTTCTCATTCTGTGGAAACAGACAAGGCTCGACTTACAGTACTGAAAGATACTATGGGAGAAAACTTGAATGATCAAATCCACAAAACCCAAAATTTAACCTTGGGTCCATCCCACCTGAATTTAAAAATCACCTCAGGAACAGGTTTGAGGTCTTGAACGCTAAGGAATGAAGATTGGGTAAGCTGTGGGAGGATATCAATAATATGGAAAAAAAGCAAGATGTCATTGCAAAGACAGAAGAGGAAGAAAAGACTAAAATGGACGTCAGGATAGACTCGGAATATTGCACTACAGCACCGTAAGGCCAAAGCAAAGGGAAGGAATCAGGAATTAAGGAACTAAACAGAAGATTTCAAAGGGCAGCTTGGAAAGATAAAGCAAAGTATTTTAACTAAATGTGCAAAGAAAATCAAAAGAGCTGAACTTGCTTAGCATTTCTTAAGCTAAAAGGACTGAAGAACAAATTCAATCCTCACGTTGCAATACTTAAGACTGTTACAGGCAGAATATTGAATGGTCCAAGATGCACTAAAAGAAGATGGAAGGGGTACACAAAGTCACTGTACCAAAAATAATTAGCTGACACAGAAGTATTTCATGAGACAGCATATGATCAAGAGGCAATGGTGATGAAGGAGGATGTTCAAGCTCCTCTGAAGGAGTTGGAATACTGACTGATATACTTCAGTAGTCAGGTGCTGTCCCGGAAAGGCTTACCAAGTTGTGCAAAGAAATCTGGAGGACAACTAACTGGCCAATTGACTGGAAGATATCTGTATTTATTACCATTCCAAAGAAAGGTGAGCCAGCAGAATTTGATAATTATCAAATAATATCTCTAATAACACAAATGCAAACACAATCTTGTTGAAGATTATTCAAAACCAACTAGAACAGTTCATCAACAGAGAATTACCATAAACACAATCCAGATTTTAAAAAAGCCATGGCACTAACTAGGGATATCATTGCTAATGTCAGATGGATCTTGATTGAAATAAGACAGTATGGGAAATATGTATATTTGTGCTTTATCGACTATGCAAAGGCATTTGACTATGTGGATCACAACAATTTTGGCTAACATTGGAAAGAATGGGAATCCTAGAACCATTCATTGTATTCATGTGAACCTATACCTAGAATATGAAGCTGTTGTTCAAACAAAGCTTTAGAACAAAGATTATAAGCCCTATACAAAATCAAGAAAGGAGTACATTTGAGATGTATTCTTTCTCCATACTCTTTCAGTCTATATGTTGAACAGCTAATTCTTCATAAAACTGAACGTTACGGATTGTATCTCACAGGCCTAGTTCAAATTGTTTTTTTGTCAAACATTCTTCTAGGTGGTATAGCACTGTTCTGTGCATTGATGTACGGAGGTAACTCATGGTTGCTGTGATGCTAAACACTGTGACACTGATGTACCAAATGTGATAATAGTTACCCATGGCAGATAGTGTTTGCTGGAGCTTCCCAGTTAAAACAAGCTTGGAATGCAGTTGTGACAACAGATTTCCCCAATGCAACTAATCTTTTGACATGCTGACTGCTAGTGCAAAGGGTGCTGGCCATGGATCTGAGCAAGATGAAATTGTTAATAGCTTCAATCTTTTCTCCATCAATATTGAAAATCTGCTGTCAAAACTGCATTCTGCAGAATGCAAAAGAGCAACAATATCAGTCTAAAGACTAAGATGCTCCTGTTACAGACTATCCTCTTAATTGCTTGCCATGCATCTGAAAGTTGGACAATGACTAAAGATAATAGAAGAACAATCAATGCCTTTGAATTGTGGTGCTGGAGAAGAGTATTGAACATATCATAGACTGCCAAGACAATTAATAAACAGCTTTGCCCTTGAGGAAGTGAAACCAGGATGCTCCTTGATGACAAAGGTGGTGAAGCTTCATCTCGCATACTTTGGGGATGTTGGCAAGAGGAAGCCGTTGTGACAATGGGCTCAAGTGTGTCAGAAATGGTGAGATTGACCTGGGATAGGGCAAAGTCCAAAACTGTTCTTCAGAAGATCACTGTGAGTCATAACCAACTTGACAGCACATAACAAGAGCAACAAGTACCATACCGTTAGTTCTGACTCATATCAACCCTAAAAAGACAGAACCAAACTGCTGCAAATGATTTCCAAGGGTGTCATTTCTCTTCTCCTTTTTACTTCCTGCCTTTCTAGATAAATCTGTTTTCTATCTCAGAAGAGATTGACTCAGGATACAGTATAAGTTGTGATACAACCACATAACAAACAATCTATTCTCTAGTGAGATTATAATCACTGGCATAAAGTATAAAATCTAATATCGAATCAATTATTTAAGAATTCTTTGTGAGACTCAAATAATAAAAATATTGGAGGATAAATTGGAAAGTTAAAAATAAAATTTAAAATATGATCATGATATTAATTTTATAGATATTAACAGATTCAAATATTAATCTGGACTATATTCTAATTGGTTACTAATGAGCAATGATGTAACTTTAAAGACCAAGGTGTAACTTACTCAAGCCTGTTTACTTTCAAGTGGTTTATGTGTATGATAAAGTTGAACTATAAATAAAGAAAATAAAAGTGGTATTGATAGCTTGTAGTATGGCTTGTGGTATTCAGGAAGAATATTGAATACACTAGGGATTTCCCAAAGAACAAATGTGTCTATCTAGGAAGAAGAGCAGACTGAGTAATCTTTAGAAATAAGAATAGTGAGACATCACACATACTTTGAGGATACTATCAGGAGAGGCTAGTTCCTGGAGAAGGACAAGACAATGTGCTTGGAAAAGTAGAGATTTGGGAGAAGAGAGTAAGACCCTCAATGAGATTTTTACAAGGGAATTAAGCTCAACAGAGACTGTAAAAATGGAACAAGATCAGACAGGGTTTTGTTCTCTCTCCATAAGGCTGCTATGAGCCATATTTAATTCATTGTTGCCTAACAACAAAAACAATGTGTATAATCTTTGCAGATTCATAGAAGTGATGATGTAACACTCAAAGAGGTCATATAAATTACTCAAGTTTTTAAGTGGAAAATTTAAAATTCAACTGCTGATCTCATTGCAAGGCCTCTATTTTCTTCTTTTTCTAATGTTCTCATCTATTATATTTTTCTCTCTACCTCCTGCTTTTCCCTTTTCCTAACTTAATTACTTTCTTCATGATTAACTCTTACATAACATAAAATTTTATATATCTGAAAAACAAATGTCTCCACTAATATTGTATATATCCCAAAGTACTTAGTAGCAGTTAATATAGAAATCTTCAAAATAATCCACTTTCACTGATAGGTTGCTTTCTTATCCCAGAACACTACCCTTGATACATCTTCACCTAAGCTAGCTATAGTCTCACTACAGAGAAGCACTTATGCCTCTTTCCTTCAAAGACTCACTCCTAAATATTTTAGGATTGGTAAGTGACCTATAAATGTCCCATAGCAGCAGCATTTATTTATTAGATTTATTACTCTGAATTAAAGTTCCTACATCATATTAAATACAATAAATTGTTAATATTCAACTATTCATTTGATTAAATGTCCTAATGACGTTTATTCTTTAAGTGTAAGCTATTTGGATGATAGAACAATATTTCATTCATTAAGAAGTCCTCTAGGATTAGTACAGTCCCTAAAAAATAATAAGGTATTGAGCTCTAAATTTAAGTAAGCGAGCAAATAAAATAAAATAAATGGAAAGAATGAATAAGTGAATAAAAACCAGCAAGTCTCATACACATTGTAGAAACCTGGTGAAGTACAGGTAATCTACTGAGCAGTATACAATTAAATGCAAATCTGCTTATCGCAATTTCTAAAGTAACTTACATTAAATGTAATGTGTGAAAATTCAAAATCGGGAGAATATTTTCATCTTATGCACTTTTTATTCTATTATTGAAATGAGAGGTTGTAGTGGGCAAATCTGCTGTAAATGACTTCTTTAAAATTATAAAGAGCAAATACATCAGTTTAAAGACTAAGATGAGCTTTATTCCAATGATAGTATTTTCAATAGTTCTGCAAGCAAACCAACATTGGGAAAGAGCAAAGAAGGAGTCATTTTAAATTTTTTTAAATTGTGATGTTTGTGGTGAGTGTTGAATATATCATGGACTGACAAAGGAACCAAGAATTCTGTCTTAGAGACAGTGCAACCAGCCATCCTTAAAGGCAAAGATAGTGAAACTTAGTCTCATATACTTTGGACATATTGTCAGGAGCTGTCTGTCCTTGGAAGTTCGCATCGTGCTAGGAAAAGGAGAAGATCAGTGAAAGAGAGGAAGAATCTTACAGAAGATAGACTGCCATCATTATTGTATGCCAGAGATCACAAGGATGTAGCAAGACAGGGCAAAATTTTTATCTGTTATTCATACGGTAGTTATAAGTTGTTGTCAATTCAACAACCATCTATCAAAAACAACACTGAAAAACTATGTCTTCCAATGCATATTAAATCAATAGAAGAAATTTTGGCATTGAGGCATCCATTGTTTATGTTTTTTTCTATATGTAATTTGAACATCTTAAAGAAACAAAGACAAATTTTTTATTTTTAAGTTATGCTTTGCAGATTTTTATAACTGAAGTCTAAGTGCAAAGTTTAATAAGAGCCTACCCATTGTGAGGTGATTTGTGCATGACAATGAACAGTGGTTTATTTCATTTACTGGTTGAATAAAATGATATGGAGCTAAGAAATTATATACTGATTGAATTGTGTATTAAGTATAGTTTTATAAACTACTTGAAATCTGCCAGTACTTTATATGTATGTGCTACTTAAACTATTGCTAGTAAACTAAGTAGGTACCACTTTCACAAATGATAATAAAAAAGTTCATCATCATCATCCAATACTGTAACCAAGAGTCACATGTAGTACCTGTGGTAAAATATAAGGAGCAAAATAGAGAAATTTAGTGTTAAATTACATTTTAATATAAACACATGGCTAGTGGCTACTTACTATTCAGCTTGACACAGTTTAATTTTAAAATATATATTAAAAGTATCTCATTGTGGTTCTATTTTATTTTTTCTTCACTCATTATTTTTTGCATCTGACACTTCTCTTCTGGTTTTATTTTCTTCTTGCCAAATAAATACGATTCTGGCTCATTCAGGGATGGTCTGTGGGTGGTAATTTCTTTGTCTTCTTATGTCAGAAAACATCCCTACATGCTCAGTGCTCAAACTCTTGAATATTCATTTGGACAATGTAAAATTCTATGCTGACACTTTCTTTTTCTCCTCAGCTTTCTAGAGTTATTGTTCTATTATGCTCTACTGTCTGTTGCTGATAGAAAGCTGAAAATAAACATTATTTTGTTTTCTCTCCTTTATTTTTTTTTATACTTTGCAGCTTCACTTAGGGCCATTGTGTAGATTTAGTATTATTCTGCTTGATACTTGAAGCATTTTTAATTTAAAAACTTGGGTCTTTCTTTACTTAAAGAACATATTCAACTGTTTTATCTACTAATGTTACTTGAATGATTTCTCAATTCACCTTTGGGAACTTCTAAACTATTTCAACAAGGTTTTCAACTTGTTCATAGAATCGCTGTGAATTGTAATTAACTAGATGACACATTATAGGAACAATATTAGTCTGTCTTCAGTGTCTTTTAATCTTCCTCTCTTATCTCTTCATTTAACTAGAAAAACTAGTACTTTGGATGAGGATTCTGGCGAAGTTCTCTAGTTTGTTGTTCATTGTATTAACTGCACATTGTCCTATCTCAATTCTTTTCTCTTTCTCAATTTAAGAATTAGTGAGTTTTAAAATAATGGACATTATTCCTTTATCTCTTTGATGTTTATGAATATATTTATTTTAGGACATGTTTCCTACTGAATGTATTAGAAGAAAACTCCTAGTTTGATTATTGATTGGAAGAGGGATTATTTACTTTCAATTTTGGAGTTGGACTACTTAATGAAAATTCTTTTTCTCCCCAATAAATTCTGTGAGAAGTGCATTTTTTTCTCTACAAACTTTTTGTTGCTTGAGTACTCCAATTCTTATGATTAAAGAGAATCAGATTGTTACATTGTCAGATGAAACTTCTCCCTATGAGTAATTTAAATGTCAAAAAACTGGCTCTATACCAGTATTTAGTTCACTTCATAAATCTATATAGGTAGAACAGGTAAGCTGTAAATCAAAGCAAGTTTTTTTCTGTAATATTTTTCCACACTATTGAGTTTTTGTTGTTATTAACTCTGAGTGACCCTATGTACAAGGAATCTGAACTCTCCTCTATACCGAACCAACCATATCATCTCTAACACCCCCAAACCCATTACCCCAGTCACTGAGTCAATCCATCTAGTCTAGGGTCTTACTGTCCTGTGCTGTTCCTCTACCCTCGTCAATGACACATCTAAATTCTTTTCATGTGGAACACTTTTGGTCTCTTAGAAGAAATAAAACTTCCATTTACTGCTATCCACTTAGTGTGAAGTACCATAATATCTTAATTTTAATTTTGTCCAAGGCTATGTATTTCTATTTGATACCTAACCTTAAAGACGTTATTTCAATTTTTATCTTTTCATTGAAAATGAATTTGTTTCTAGCAGAAGGAGTAAAAATGTGCACATTATAATGACATTTTGAAAAGAAATTTGCCCAAGCTTTCTGCCATTTACAGACTTCTTCCATGACTGATTCAATGACAGATCTTGTCATCATCAGACTTCAAAAACTAAAGCAATTCTAAATACTTATGATGGATTAATAATTGAACATGTTATTAAAAAGAATAAATGTTATCATGGTCATCTTTATCCAAAACCAGAAAGCTTTGTCAGAAGTCCATAGAGTGTTGTGCTGCTATCTCAAAAGTAGCACCTCTCTGGCAGTTCAAATCTACTATATGGCAGCTCTGTGGGAGGAAGATGGGTAATTTCCTCCTCTGTTATTTTATCTCAGAATTCTAACAGACTCAGTGGCAATGGGTTGATTTTTATGTAAAACCAAAAACTTTCATTAGTTGTAAGATAGAAAAGTATAAATTATAATGAATAAATTTCAAAAAGAGTTAGATGAAAGGGAGAGTAATATTTGTTCTCTGTTTAAATGGGGAGGGATTGTTAAACCAGAAATATCTTCTTGAAGATTGAGGGGGGAAAACCGAATCCTGTCTGAAAGCAGAGAATACCAGAAGAATGTTTATTTATGCTTTATTAACTATACAAAGGTATTTGACTGTAGAGATAGTGTTGGTTTTAAATGTTATCAAGTCATAACCACCCTATGAGCAGCAGATCTGAAGCTTGTCCTATCTTTTGTCATCCTCATTATGTCTGACCCACTTGAGACCATTGTTGTAGTCACTGGGTCAATTCATCCTGTTGAGAGTCTTCCTCTCGTTCGGTGATGCTTCACCTTTCTAAGTATAAGATCTTTTTTCCAAGGAATAGCCTGGTATAGTAACATATCCAAAGTATGAAATAATAAGCACTTTACTATGTGGATCATAACAAATTATGGCTAACATTGAGAAGAATGAGACTCCCAGAGCACTTAACGGTGTTCATGTGAAAACTATATCATACCAAGAAGCGGATAAGCAAACAGAGCAAGGGAACACCATGTAGTATAAAATTTGAAAAGATTTGTGTCAGTATTGTGTCATCTGTCCATACCTACTAACTCTGCATACTGAGCAAATGCTGAGAAGTTGAACTCTATGAGGAAGAATGGTTATCAGGATCAGAGAAAGACTTATTAAAAAACTGCATAATGTAGATGGTATAATATTTTATGTTATCATTTAATATTATCATTTGCTTGCTGAAAATGAGGAGGATTTGAACTTCTTGTTGCAGAAAATTAAAGATTATAGCCTTCAATATGGATTATAAATCATCATCAAGAAAATTAAAAATATCACTACTGGACCAATAGACAGTATAATGATAGATAGAGAAAGAACTGAAATTTTCAATGACTTTTTCTTACTTAGATCCACAATCAACATCCTTGGCAGCAGCAGTCAGAAGATCAGGAGATTTATTTTACTGGGGAAGTCAGCAGGTTAGAACTTCTTCAAATTACTGAGAAGCAATAATGATGGTTTGAAGACTAAAGAGATTCAGGCCATGGTGTTTTCAATCATTTGTTAAGCATCTGAGAACTGCACATAAAGATGACAGAAGAATAATTTATGCCTTCTATCTATGGTATTGGACAACAGTACTGAATATTCCATGCACTATGAAAAGAACAAACAGGTATTGCTACAGAAAGTGCAGCCAGAGTGCTTCTTGGAGGCAGAAGACATTGTCATTTCATGAAACAGGGCACATTGTTAGGAAGCTATTCCTTGGAAAGGGAGATCGAGCCTGGAATGGTAGAGGGTCAGCGAAAGAGAAGACCCTCAATCAGATATATTATCACAATGACTAGAGCAATGGGCTCAAGTATTTCAGAGATGAAGTGGATGGCACAAGAGGATAGAATTCAGGTCTGTGGTTCATAGGGTCACTATGAGTCATACTTGATTTGACAGCACCTAAAAGCAACAATATTTTGAAGTCTTTTGGTGACCCATCTCTTATTTACAGTAGTTTAAATGTCTGAATTGAATGTACTAGTTACAGTTTGACATTATCTGTACAAAGTAGTTGTTGTTTGTTGTTATATACCATCGAGTCGCTTGCAACTCATAGCGACCCTACATACAAGAGCTCTAAGCCGTTCTGTCCTGTGCCAACCTAGCCATCTCAAATGCACTTATTTCCACCACTCCAGTCACAGAATCGATCCATCTCATCGAAGGTCTTCCTCTCCTTCACCGCCCCTCCACTCTGCCGAACATGATGTCCCTCTCCAAGGATCAGCCCCTCCTTACAACATGCCCAAAGTATGTCAGACGAAGCTTTAGAATCCTTGACTACAAGTTGCATTCTGGCTTCAACTTCTCTAGGACAAACCTGTTTGTTTTCCTAGCAGCCCATGATATATTCATTACTCTTGTTCAGTACCACAGCTCAAAGTCATCAATTCTCTTTCTATTATCACTATTCACTGTCCAACTCTCTGATGCATAGCACATAATTGAGAAAACTATAGCCCAGATCAGGCGCACCTTAGTCTCCAGACTGATGTTGTTGCTCTTCAGTACTCTTGAGAGATCCCTCAGAGCTGATTTTCCCAATGTACTTTGTCTCTTGATTTCCTGGCTCCTGTAACCAAGAGCGTTGATTGTGGAGCAAAGTAAACTAAAAGTGTTAACTGTCTCAATCCCTTCACCATCCATACTGATGCTGCCAATTGGTCCAGTGGTGAGAATCTTTGTTTTCTTGATGTTGAGCTTCAATCGATATAGGAGGCTGCAGTCCTTGACCTTCTGCAGCAAGCACTTCAGGTGCTCCTCGGTTTCAGCAAGCAGGGTTGTGTCATCTGCATAATGCAGGTTGTTGATGACTTTTCCACCAATTCTAATGCCACATTCCTCCTCATACAGCCCAGCATCTCCGATCTTCTGTTCTGCATACAGATTGAAAAGGTATGGAGACAGAATACATCCCTGACGGACCCCCTTCTTGATTTTGAACCATGCAGTGTCTCCTTGCTCTGTTCTGACAACTGCCTCTTGGTCCAAGTATAGGTTTCACATTAGCACAATCAAGTGTTCTGGGATTCCCATTCTTCTCAAAGTCAGCTATAGCTTGTTGTCACCGACACAGTCAAAAGTCTTTGCATAGTCAATGAAGCACAGACAGACATTCTTCTGGTATTCTCTGCTTTCTGCCAAGATCCATCTAACATTAGATACAATATCCCTAGTACCATAACCTCTTCTAAATCCAGCCTGCACATCTGGCAGTTCTCTGACGACATACTGTTCCAAACATTTTTTTATAATTTTCAGCAGAATCTTGCTTGCATGTGATATCAATGATATTGTTCAAAAATTTCCACACTCTTCTGGGTCACCTTTCTTTGGAATGGGAACAAATATCGATCTTTTCCAGTCAGTTGGCCAGCTGGCTCTCCTCAAGATTTCTTGGCACAACTTAGTGAGCACATCCAGGGCAGTGTCTGTCTGTTGAAATATGTCAATTGGTATGCTGTCAGCTCCTGGAGGCTTGTTTTTAATTTAAATATTAAATAAGAGTGTGATGGTGGTCATATTCAGAGCACCTAAATACAACTCACTATATTTGTATCTTAATGTAAATGTATTTTAGTGACCAAAATACTCTCAGACTCTAATTTGAAATGTATTTACTTTAGTTTTACAAAGATATTATCAAATTTGTCTTTCAAAAATAGAGGAGGAAAATAATATTGCTGAAAATATAAAAGTTCATTAATATGAATGTGATATTATTGTTGTTGCTATGAGCCATCACGTGGCTTGCAACTCATAGTGGTCCTATGAACAACAGCACTAAACTCTGCTCTGTCCCATGCCAATCATACTGTCTCTGATACACCATCCCAATTACCCCAGGCACTGAATCAATCCACCTCCTAGAGGGCCTTCCCCTCCTACGTTGTCCCTCTACCCTACCAAGCATGATGTCCCTCTCCAAGGACTGGTCCCTCCTTACAACATGTCCAAAGTATGTCAGACAAAGCCTCAGAATCCTTGCCTGCCTCCAAAGAGCAGTCTGGTAAGGTCCTTAACAGCAGACTTTCCCATGGCAATACGTCTTTTAATTTCCTGGCTATTGGTGCCAAGAGTGTTGACTGTGGAGCCAAGCAAACTAAAGCTGTGAACAATCTTAATCTCAAAATGAATGTCAGAAGAGACTCTGAGTATTGCACTGGAACACAGAGAAGCCAAAGCAGAAGGCATAATTCAAGATACTGAAGAGCTGAATAGAAGATTTCAAAAGGTAGCAAGGGATGACAAAGTAAAATATTACAATGAAATATGCAAGAATTTGGAGTCAGAAAATCAAAAGGGCCGAACTCGCTCAGCATTTCTTAAGCTCAAGGAACTGAAGAATGAATTCAAACCTTGAGTTGCTATAATCAAGGATGCTTTAGGCAGAATATTAAATGACACAGGAAGTATTAAAAGAAGATGGAAAGAATATACTGAGTCACTGTATCAGAAGGAATTGGCAGACACAGAATTTCATGAAATAACATATGAGCAAGAGCCTATGGTGAGAAAGGAAGAAGTTCAGGCTGCTTTGAAGGAAGTAGCCAAAAAATAAGGCCCCAGAAATAGATGGTATACCAATTGACATATTTCAGCTAACAGATGCTGCCCTGGATGTGCTCACCAAGTTGTGCCAAGAAATCTGGAGAACAACCACTTCACCAACTGACTGGAAGAGGTCTATATTTGTTCCCATCCTATAGAAGGGTGGACCAACAGAGTGTGAATGAGATACAAGTATTGATAATCAAATAAGGTGAAAAAATGTATATAAAGACATTTTGCTGACACCATCTTATTATTATACCTAAAGATATAGCCATGTTGCTATTAAATGTCGTTGTTGTTGTTAGGTGCTGTCAAGTTGAGTATGACTCATAGGGACTCTGTGAACAAAAGATCTACACCTTGTTCTATCCTGTGCCAGCCTCACACTTCCTGACACACAAGAGCCTATTGCAGCAGCCACTTTATCAATCCACCTGATTAACAGTCTTTCTCTCCTTTGGCAACCCTCCACACTTTCCAGCATCATGTCCTTCTCCAGGGAATAGCACCTCTTAGCAACTTGTCCAAAGTATGTGAGGCTAAACTTCATCAGTCTTGCCTCCAAAGAGCATTCTGACAGTACCCTCTCCAAGACATAGCTATGTCTTGGCTGTTCTCTTGGCTGTCTATGGAATGTTCAGTGATCCCTCCAACACCACAGCTCAAAGGCATTAATTTTTTTCCTGTCATCCTTTCCAACTTTCTGTCCAACTTTCAGATGCATAGCAAGTTATCAGAAAGACTATGGCCTGAATCATACACACTTTAGTTTCATTATCCTTAATAATTTGAATTTTCCTAGTACAATACAGCTCCTTATTTCTTGACTGCTAATACCAAGGGTTCTAACTGTGGATCCACCCAAGATGAAGCTGATGACAGCTTCATTCTCTTCTCCATACTTCATGATTCTGTCTATTAGTCCAGTGGTAAGACTTTTTGTTTTCCTGACATTGAGATACAATTCATACCAAAAACTACATTCCTTGATTTTTTGCAATAAATTCTTCAACTTTTCCTCACTTTGATGTGGCAAGGTTGTGTTTTATGTATGACGCACATTATTGGTGAGTCTCTCTCCAATCCTGATGCCACACTCCTCCTCATGGAGTCCAGCATCTCTGAAAATTTGAATTTGAATAGGTATGGAGAGAGCTACCACCATAGCTCACTCTCTTCCTCATTCCAAACCATGTAATGCTCCCTTGCTCCATTCGCACAACAGACTCCTGGTCCAAATACAGTTTCTGCATGAGCACAATTAAATGCTCTGGGATTCCCATTCCTCTCAATATCAGCCACAAGTTGGCTTTAATTCACAGAAATCCTATGTATGATAGAAGAGAACACTTCCTAGTCTTTAGACAATCTCAAAATCTCTGTTATGCTTGAGCACATTATGGTAGACACTGTGTCAATCCTCATTGAAAGTATTCCTCATTTTTGCAGACTTTCTCAATCTCATTGACTACGTTTTCTAACAGTTGACTCCTGATAATATGTCTAACGTATACGAGATGAAGTCTCTCCATCTCACTTTCAAAGGAGCATTTTGACTTCACTCCCTTCAAGATAGATTTGGTTGCTTTTCTGGATATTCAGTATTCTCCATCAATACCATATTTCAAAGGTGTCAATTCTTCCTGTCTTTCTTATTCATGGTCACGTTTCATATGTATATGAAGCAATTAAAAACACCATGATGTGAATCTGGCACCCCTTAGAAGGGGTGCCTCTGAGTACAGATTTACAATGCCATATTAAACTGTCATATTGAATGCTGTATTAATTGTCATTTATGAAACTGATATCCTGGCTCCTTAACACTTTAAAAAGGCTTTTTGCAGCAGATTTCCTCAATGAAATATGTCATTTAATTTCTTAACTGCTACTTCAATATGCATTGAATGTAGATCTGAGTAAAATTAAATTATTGACAACATCAATCTTTCATTGCTTTATTCAGATTTTGTTTATTAGTTCAATTGTAAGTATTGTTATTTTCTGTATGTTCATATATAATTTATACTATGCATTCAAGTTTTAATATTCACTAATTAATATTTCAAGTTTTCCTCACTTTCTGCAAGCAAAGTTTTATTACCCACATAAATTTATGAGTTGCTTATGAATCCTTCCATAATCTTGATTTCTCATTCTTCTTAATCTAGTTCAGCCTTTCAGATTATTGCTCACCGTACAGATTAATCACCACTAGATCAATTGGCAGCATTGTGATAAATGGAGAAGAGATTGAGATTGTTAACAATTTCAGCTTTCTCAGTCCCACAGTCAACACTCTTGGCACCAGCCACCAGGAAATCAAAAAATGAATTTCAGCAAGAAAATCTACTGTCAGAAATTTCTCCAGAGGGTTAAAGTGCAAGGATGTCATTCTAGAAACTACGGTGCACCTTATCCAGGCCATGGTCTTCACAAACTTCCTATGCATCAGAGAGCTGGACAATGGTTAAGGATTACAAAAGAAGAATTGATGCCTTTGAGCTATGATGGTGGAGAAGAATATTGAAAATACCATAGACTGCCAAGAGAACTAACAGATCCATCCTCAAGAAGGTGAAACCATGCTAATCCTTGGAGGCAATGAATTTTTTTCTTTTAATAAAATTTATATGTTATACTGGTTTACTTACAAAGTTCATATACATGTTTTTTTCACACTGGATCTTTCCCATTTCCTTTACTTGATCTTCCCCCTATGCTATCAAATTTTGCACCCCTATGATTACTCCCTTATTTATCCCTATCCTTCTGCTTGTACTCCCCTTCCTTGCATCCTCATCACATTTTACTAGTTATCTTTCTACAATTATGGTCTTACATGGTATTTGTCATTATAGGACTAAGTCAGTTCACTTAGCATAATGTTCTCCAGTCCCTTCCATGTTAGGTGGGATTTTCAAAATCATTGCTCCTGCATGTTGTGTAATATTTCATGTGTGGATGTACCACAATTTCTCAATCCATTTGCTTGTTGTTGGACATTTGGGCTGTTTCCATGTTCTTGAGATGGTGAATAATGCTGCTATGAACATTGATATACAAATTTCCATTTATGGGTGGCTTGTGGGAGGCAAGGATTTTGAAACTCAGTGTCACATCATTTGGGCAGTCTTTGGGAAAGGATATCATTCTCGGCACAGGAGAGGAAGACCCCAGATGAGGTAGACTGAAAAAATAACTGGGGTAATGAGGGCAGGTGTGCCAGAGACAGTGATGTTAGCTCAGGATAGACCAGGGTTCAGAGCTATTAGGCATGTGGTCACAATGAGCTGTTGTCAAGTTGATGGTACATAACAACAACATCATTAGAGATTGGGTAAGTATAATGAAAGGATACAGTTCACAGTTCTGATACACATTTATTCTTTATTTTAAAACACACAGACCTTTAATAGACCTTCAATAAATCTTTGTTAGAAAAACTATCTCTTGGTCTATGGAAAGATTCCTGATGAGTACACAAGCTTTGAAAGAATTCCCATTTTTCACAATGTTATGCATAAATTGTGAGCATTTTTCTCTTATTTTCTACTTTCAGGCAAGATTCATCCAATGTTAGCAATATCCCTTGTTCCACATCCTCTCCTGAACCCAGCTTGAACTTCAGACTGTTCTCTGTCAAAGTATGGTTCAAACAATTTTTCAATTGCCTCAGCAGTATTATATTCATGTGTTATATTAACTATATAATTTTATAATTTATGTATTCTGTTGGTCAACTTGTCTTCGTGATTGTCACAAATGTAGATATCGTTAGTTGGTTGGCCAGATATCTCTTTCAAATATCTTGATATAGATGAGTGAGCGCTTTCAATACTGCATCTGTTTATTGAAACATGTCAATCAATATTTCATCAATTCCTGTAACGTTACTTTTCATCAATTCATCCAGTGCAGCATGGACTTCTTCAGAACTGTCAGTTCTTGATTATAAGCTACCACATGAAATGGTTGAACATTCAGCACAACCCTACTTGCTGAAACTGAGGAGGACCTGAAGCACTTGCTGTTGAATGTCAGGGACTGCTGTCTTTAGTATGGATTGAGGCTCAATATCAAGAAAGCAAAAATTCTTACCACTGGGCCAATTAACAGCATCATGATGGATGGTGCAGAGATTCAGGTTGTTCACAGTTTTGGTTTGCTTGGTTCCACAGTCAACACTCTTGGCACCAGCAGCCAGGAAATTAAAAGACGTATTGTGATGGGAAAGTCTGTGGTTAGAGACCTCTCTAAAGTGCTGAAGTGCAAAGATGTCAATCTGGAGACTAGGGTGCACCTGATACATGCCATGGTCTTTGCAGTCACTTGCTATGCATCAGAGAGCTGGACAATGGCTAGGAATGATAGAAGGAGAATTGATACCTTTGAGCTGTGGTGTTATACCATGGACTGCTAGGAAAACAAACAAGTTTGTCCTGGAGAAGATGAAAGCTGGGCTGCTCCTTCAAGGCTAGGATTCTGAAGCTTCATCTGACATACTTTGGACATGTTGCATGGAGGGACCAGTCTTTGGAAAGGGACGTCACACTTGGAAAGGTGGAGGGACAGCACAGGAGAGGAAAACCCTCGATAAGATGGATTGATTCAGTGACTGGGGTAATGGGGTACATAACAACAATACCAACAGTGACACTGTGTATTCTTTCTATCGTCTTGCAGTGCATCCTGCTTAATTTACTATTTTGGCTATAGAATCCTTCACTTATATCTGAGTATAATTTATTAACCTATGTTGTTGTTATTGTTATGTGCCATTGAGTTGCCTGTGACTCTTATTAACCTTATGTACAACAGCCCCAAACTTCTCTATTCTGTGGCAATCTTATTGTCTCTGATACACTTAGCCTCACTACCCCAGTCATTGAATTAGACCATTTCATCAAGGATCTTCCTCTCTTGTGCTGTCCCTCCATTTTCCCAAGCATGATGCCCCTCTCCAAGGACTGGTCCCTCCCTGAAACATGTTCAAAGTATGTCAGATGTAGCCTCAGAATCCTTGCCTCTAAAGAGCAGCCTGGTCTCACCCTTTCTAGGATGAACTTTTTTGTTCTTTTAGCAGTCCATGGTATATTTAATACTCTTCTCCAACACCACAGCTCAAAGGCATCGATTCTCCTTCTATCATCGCTAATCATTGTCTAGGTTTCTGATGCATATCAAGTAATTGCAAAGGCCATGGCATATATCAGGTGCACCTTAGTCTCCAGACTGACATTGTTGCTCTTCAGTACTTTGGAGAGATCTCTGATAAAAGACTTTTCCAATGCGTTCATTGATTTCCTAGATGTGTTGATTGTAGAGCCAATCAAACTAAAGCTTTTAACAAACTCAATCTTTTCGCTATCTATCATGATACTGCCAATTGGCCCAGTGGTGAGAATCTTTGTTTTCTTGATGTTGAACTTTAATCCATATTGAAGGCTGCCGTCCTTGACCTTCTACAGCAAGTGCTTCAGGTCCTCCTCCATTTCAGCAAACAGGGTTGTGTCATCCGAATAATATAGATTGTTGATGAGTCTTCCTCCAATCCTGATGCCACATTTCTCCTCATAGAGCCCATCCTCCTTGATAATCTGTTCCACGTATTGATTGAAAGGTAGGGAGATAGGACACATCCTGAGGAACACCCTTTCTGATTTTGAACAATACAGTGTTTTCTTTTTCTGTTTTGACGATTGCCTGCTGGTCCAAGTATAGGCTTTGCATAAGCACAATCAAGTCTTCTGGAATTCTCACTCTTCTCAGAGTCGGCCACAATTTATTGTGATCTACACAGTGGCAAAGGTGGCAGAGTACGGGGCAGGGCTGGGGAAATGCCTGTGGCAGGAGGTGATTCAGCTGACCCTGCACCACAAAGGTATGACTGTGTCTACCAGAAGCCAAGAAGGCAGACACCTTTGAATTTTGGAGCAAAATTTTGGTATTAGCCTATAACTTAAGTAAAAAAAAAAATACATTCTTTTAACTTTCTTTTATCATTTCTTTAACATTCATTTAAGCTAATTGATCAGGTTGTTAGGTAAACACAGGAACAAGTTTAGAACTATTTACTTGTAAATTTATTTTATAATATCTTCAGAATTTGTTGCTTAAGTACTGTAGAAGGATGAAGCTTATAATTGTAGTTTTTAATTTGATTTAAAAATTTAAATAAGGAGGTGCTTTATAATAGAGTCAACTAATTACTTCATCTGTCTTTCACTGCTAAAACAGATCTGTTACAACCCTAGGGCTAGGAGTGATAAAATTGGGTCAGGAAAGTTCACAGAGCAATGTTATACTATTCCCTAACTTTTGTCCTATTTTAAGGAATTTTCAAGATAATTTGACTCCTTGATTTTTGCCATATATGCTGAATTTCTGAACACAATTTTACGTAAGAAGTAATTCTATTATCGTTAAAAGACTCTCAAGACAATGAAAGAATGGTCAGTTCTCAGCTTGTCCATACTTACATTGCTGTTGTTCTGAGTCTTAGGGAAAGATCGACTCAAACCTGACCCTTGAGAAGCTTTTTAGAACCCAAAAATATCACCAAAGGGAACTATTTCGCTTTTATTCACAAAGCAACTGACAGATTTGAATCACCTGTCTTTGAGTTAACAGAACAACCCCTTAACACTTAGCCACCAAGAGTCCCTTATACTCTTGGTTGTGGTTTTGCTGTTGTTATACTACCAAGTTGGGACCAAATCAAATTTGACCCTGAGTGGATTTTTAAAGGCATTAAATTTCACAGAAGGAGATATTCACAATAGGCACATACTAGATGACATTTTTTAAAAAGAAATTTATATTGGTTTGTATACAAAATTTATATACATTGTGTTTCATTCATATACATTGACTTTCACACATTCCTTCACCCACAATGTGTTTCACATGATTTTTCCATAAATTGTGTGGTATAAAATTTTTTAATTTTTAATGAATAATTTTAGCTGGATAATTTATTGGATAAAAATAGCCAAAAGCTAGAACTTATATCGTCGATTTTCCGTCAAGTTGTCTTCAACTTTATGTACAACAGCTCTGAACCCTGCCCTATGCTGAGCCAGTGTCACTGACTCTGACACACCTGTCCCATTGTCCCAATTATGGAGTCAATCCATCTGATCTGGGGTCTTCCTCTTCTACTCTGTCATTCTATCCTTCCAAACATTACGTCTTTCTCCAAGGACTGACTGGTCCCTATGCCAAAAGTATGTGAGGCAGAGCTTCAAAATCCTTGCATCCAAGAAAAGCTTGATTTCATCCTCTCCAAGACACACTCATTTGTTCTCCTGGCTGTCCATGATATGTTCAATATTCTTCACCAGTAGCACAACTCAAAGGGATTGATTCTCCTATCATTCTTAGTCATTTTCAAGCTCTTTGATGCATAGCATGTAATAGCAAAGACCAGGCATGGCCTGGATCAGGTACACTTTAGTCTCTAGACTGACGTCATAACTCCTCATCATTTTAGAGAGGTCCTTGACAGCAGACCTCCTGAATGCAATTTGTCTTTTGATTTACTTAATGCTGGTGTCAAGAGTTTTAATTACGATGCAAACAAGCTGTAATTGTTAACAACCTCAGTCTCTTCTCCATCCATTATGATGTTGCCATTTGGCCCAGTTGCAAGAATCTTCATTTTCTTTATATTTAGCTTCAGTCAATATTAAATACTACAAGATCAGAATAAAACACAGCTTCTATGAAAGGATGAACCTCAGATACTTTCTATTTACACAAGGCCTAGTGAATAGTTAGGGAATTCTAGTGGCCTATTGTTAAGAATCTGTGCTGCCATTGTAAAGGAATAAGGTTCAAATACAGCAGCTGCTGTCCAGGAGAAAAATGGGCAATCTCCTCCTGTGTAATGTGCAGCCTCTGAAAATCCACTGGAGGGTCAGTTATGAGACAGTTCTGACTCAGTGGCGCATAACAAAAAACAACAAATGGTATTATTATAATTATTTGCTAAATGTATGATTAAATAGATAAAGGATAAACCTTTCTAAGAAAGGATATAAGCCTGACACACACCTTTTCTGATTTTAAACCATTCAGTATTTAAAATGTGGCATTAGAATTGGGAGAAGACTCATTGAAAACCTGCCTTGTACAGATGACACAACCTTGATTGTAGAAAACGAAGAAAACTTGAAGCATTTGCTGCAGAAGTTCAAAGACTACAACCTTCAATATGGACGACACCTTAACATGAAGAAAACAAAACAAAAAATTCTCACCATTGGACCAATAGGGAACATAATTTTGCTATTGTTTGCCATGGAGTTGTAATCAACTAATAGTTGTTCCTTCCTAAGGTTTTCAGAGGCAGTAAATCACATGGATGGGAAGATATTGTCCATCTTTCTGGGAGCAGCTGCTGAATTTGAACCATATGCTTTTGCATTTGTAGTGTAATTTCTTACCAGAAGCTCCAATCCATATTGAAGTAGGTCACCAAATCTCTCTGAAGTTATGGTGGTGGTGGTGGTGTGTACTGTAGTGTCAGAACCTACCCATAGCTAACCCTCCAGCAGATTTTCAGAACAGTGATAGCCTCGAACCTCCTGCCTTTAGGATTGCAGCTCAGCTTCTTGCCATTAGGCCATGAGAGCTTTGATAGATGAAGGGGGGGAATTGAAATGATAAACTATTTCATTTTATTTTATTTTGAATCCACAATCAATACCATACTGGTGTTATTAATATATGTTGTTTAGTCAGAGCCAAATCATAGCTGACCCTCCCAGGAGTTTGCAGAGGCAATATATATAAGAGAAGATCTTCCACCTTTCTTTCATGTTTCTATGCTGGTGGATTTGAATCACATAACTTTGGGTTGGCAGCAGAGCTCCTTACTCACATACTGAATTGAGAAAATCTGCTGTCAAGGACCTCTCTGAAGATCTAAAGAGCAAAGATAACCATTTAAAGACATGATGTACCTGAAAAACAGACCTAAAGACAAGGTAAAGCCATGATATTTCAATTCTTTTCTATACACCTGAAAGTTGGACAATGAATAAAGGAGGCAAAAAAAGAATTGATGCCTTTGAATTGTTGTGGTAGCCAATAGTACTAAATATATTATGGACTGCCAAAATAATAACAAAACATGTCTTGGAGGAATTGTAACCAGAATGTTCCTTAGAGATAAAGATGGTGAATCTTTGTCTCATATATTTTGGGTATATTATCAAGAATGATGAGGCTTCACCTCACATACTTTGGATATGTTTCTAGGAGAAACTATTCCTTGGAGAAGGTCAGCAAAGAAGAGTAAGACCTTGAATCAGGTGGATTGATACAGTGACTGCTGCAATAGGCTCGTGTGTGTCAGGAAATGTGAGGATGGTGCAGTATGGGACTGGGTTCAGATCTTTTGTTCATAGGATCACTATGAGTTGTATTTGACTCAACAGTACCTAACAACAACAACATCAAGCACCTAACAACAACAACATCAAGCACCTAACAACAACAACATCAAGAGGTACCAATCCTTGGGAAAAAAATACCAGGCTGGGAATGTGTGGTATTTATTTTTTTGCCATTACAGTTAGTCCTCTCTGGTCTCCAGTTACTTTAACTGAAGACACATGGTGTGGAATACAACATTGTCTTGCAAATCAGCTACGAGACTAGGATAATAAAAAAAAATACTTCCCACACTGGATAATAGAAACAATACTTCCCACACTGGACAGCAAAATTTGAAGGAAGCAAAACTTGAGGCTAGCAAGGCTTGTGGCAGCAAGACCGTAATGGGAGTGAGACACTGATGGTTGAGAGACTGTGGCATTGCTGTAGACAAACTGTGGCAAAGTGTGACCTGAGGCTTCTTGCGTTTGTGCTGGCCACAATTAAAGATTGGATTGGTTTTGCAAAATTGTTTGAAGGAGAAACTGACTTATAACTTCTCTGAGGCAAACTTTGCTGGATGATTTTGATTTGATTGATGAACTGAAACCAGAGCCTGGACTTATTGAGAAATTGTGCCATAGAACTGTTGGGCTAAAGCCTAGACTTGTATTGTGAGATATTCTTTGCCTCTCCCACTTACCTCCCTAATAAACCCCATTGTTGCTATCATAACTTTGAGTCTGTGAGTCAGAAATGAATAAATAAACCTCTGCTACTGGAGCTCTAGAAACACCATGTGGCTGGGTTAAGGGCTTTTTATTGGCTTTCTGCTCTGAGGAAGTAAGTGAGAGACTGTGTTATTCTTACTCC
>NW_006400154.1:1002298-1036745 GCF_000299155.1 Elephantulus edwardii
GTTTATGAAAATTAATAAAATATAATTATAGAAAAAAAAGAGTTGTTGCATGTGTGTGTTTGTTTTTTAGATGTGTTGGGTTTTGATTTTTTGTTTGGTTTCATTCTCATCATTACACTGATAGGCAACATTATGATAGATGGAGAAAAGATTAAAATTGTCAATGACTTCATCTTACTTGGATCCACAATCAATACAGATTGGTACCACAAATCAGGAGGTCAGGTGCACTGGGAAAGCCTACAATCAGGGAACTCTCCAAATTATTGAGGAGAAATGATGCTAGTTTGAGGACTAAGGTGTGCTTGATTCAGGCTGTGCTCTTTTCAATCACTTTCTCTCTTGCTGAGAGCTGGTCAGTGAATAAAAATGACAGGAGAAAGATTGATACCTTTGAACTCTGCTGTTGGAGAAGAGTACTCAATATACAATTAACTGAGAAAAGAAAAAACAGATAAGTATTGGAGGAGGTGTAGCCAGAGTGCTCTTTGGATTTAAGGATGGTGAAGCTTCCACTCACATACTTTGTATACTTTACATCTCACATAGATACCAGAGGCAATTCCTTGGAGAAGGACATAATGTTTTGAAAGGTGCAGGGATGACAAAGTAGAGGAAGACCCCTAATCAGGTGGATTGATATAATGACTGCAGCAACAGGCTGAGTATGTCAGAGATTGTGAGGTTAGCACAGGATAAGACAGGGTTCAGATCTGTTGTTCATAGGGTTGCTATGAGTGGTACTCAACAGAACTTAGCAACTATGTCTTTAAACAAAAGCAATTTTTATAACCATTGGTGATGGGAAAGTATTGAGATTGTATTGATAGAAATTGTTGCAATGCATCTTTACTTCTGTTCTGAAATGCCAGGTCAGACTTTGTTGTTGTTAGGTGCCACAGAGTTAATTCTGGCTTACAGTAAATCCTGTGCAATAGGATAGGACACTGCCTGGTCCTGCGTCATCCTTACAATCTTTGCTACATTTGGATGCATCGTCACAACCTCTGTATTATTCTCTCGTTGAGGATCTTCTTGTTGCCTAGTGTTAGAAAGTTGTGCTGTCCAGCCAAATGCAAGCAGTTCAAATCCACCAGTTACTCTGTGAGAAAAAATTGGGCAATCTCCTCCTGTGATTTACAGCCTCTAAAAATCCACTGAGGGACAAACTAGGATTTGGTTCTGACTCCATGGCATTGAGAGAAACAGAAGCATTTTCAAGTACGGTGTTCTTCTCTGGGTATTAATGCTTTCTGATAGCATATTCTGTGTGAGACAAAGTCTTTTCATTCTTGAATCCAAGCATTCTGATTGTACTTCCCAGATGGATTTTTTCATTCTTCTGGAAGTCTGTGGTATATTGACTACTGTTCAAAGGTATAATTCAGCCTTTTTCTTGTCTATCTATCACAATGCTGCATCTCAAGTAATTGGAAAAATATTACGATTGGACCTTAGCCTCAAAGTGATATCTTTGTTCTGAGACACATTAAAGGACATTTTACAAGTAGAATGGTCCAGAGGAATAAGTTGTTTAATATCGTGACTGTTGCTTCTATGGATATTGATTGTGGATCTGAATAAAATAAAATATTTGCCAATTTCTGTCTTATCACGATATACACTTTTAAGTAGAGCTTTTTGCTTTCTTTATGTTGAGGTATACTCCATGTTTTAAGGGTATAGTGTTGAACTCAACTCTCAAAGCACATTGCTGTCATCTGCTATCTAAAAGTCAAATATTGGGGCATGAAGTATAAAGTAGTTGGCTTACATGCTTTCACAAAGGTATTTGTTGATGGGATGACTGGAAGGAAGGTAAAAAATTTCCACAATATGCATAAATAAAATATTAAGCAAAGACTGTAAAGAACATAATGTACATGCCTGAAACACAACATATATGAATGATAAAAATATTAATAATAATAATAATAATTTAAAAACCACATTGCTCTCAAAGGTTTTAAATCTCATGCAAAGAGACTGTCCATCTTTCTCCTTGAGATATGCGGGTGGATTTGCATTGCCAGAGAAGTGCCATATTTGGTTTAGCAGTGTAACTCCCTGCAGATACTTTCACTAGGACTCCTGAACTGACATTGTTGTTGCTGTTACGTGCTATGACGTCAACTATAACTCATGGTAATCCTGTGAACAGTGACTCTGAACTTTGCTATATCATGAGCCAAACTCACCATCTCTGACAGTTCTGTCCCCATTGCTGTAGTCACAGTGGCAATCCATCTCATCCAGAGTCTTCCTCTCCTTTGCTGACCCTCTTAAGCATAATCTTCCAAGCATAATCTTCTCCTCCTGGAAACATGCCCAAGATATATATAACAAAGCTTCAAAATCCTTGCTTTCAAGGAGCAACTTGGTTTCACCTTCTCTAAGACAGACTTGTTTGTTCTCTTGGCAGTCTATGATATGTTCAATGTATTCTCATGCACCACAAATTAAAGGAATTAATTTCTCTTTGTCATCCTTAGTCATTGTCCAGGTCTCAGATATATAGCAAGCAATTAAGAAAACCATGGTCTGGATTGGACACAATCTGTAGACTAAAATTATTGTTCTTCGGCACTCTCAAAAAGTCTTTGACAGCAAACTTTCCTAGTGCAATTTATCTTTTGATATGTTGCTAACTAATACCAAGGCTGTTAATTGTATATTCAAAGAAAATGAAATTGTTAACAATCTCAATCTTTTCTCCATCTATCATGAAGCTGCCTATTAGCCTAGTGGTGAGGATTTTTATTTTCTTCATGTTGAGATGCAATCTATATTTAACACTACATTCTTTGACCTTCTACAGCAAAAGCTTCAAGTCCTTCTCAGTTTCAGTGAGCAAGATTTTATCACCAGCATTACACAGGTTGTTGATGAATCTTCCTCTTACCTTGATGTCACATTCTTCATAAAGTATAGCGTTCTGAATAATCTGTTCAGCATGTAGAGTGAAAATGTTTGAAGACAGAGTACATCCCTGATATGCTCCTTTCCTGATTTTGAACATATAGTGTTCCCTTGCTCTGTTCTCACAACAACTTCTTGGTCTAGGTATAGGTTTCACATGAGGCCAATCAAGAGTTTTAGAATTCCCATTCTTGTCACTGTTAGCCACAATTTGTAGTGGTCCACACACTGAAATGCCTTTGCATAGATTATAAAACACAAATAGACATCCTTCTGGTACTCTACTTTCAGCTGAGACCCACCTGACTTTGCAACGATATCACTAGTACCACAATCTCTTCTAAAGCCAGCTTGTATTTCTGGTAGTTCATTTCATTAATCTCAGGATACACTGAAGATACATAAAAAAAAAGATGGCTACAAGAAATTATTTTCAATTTGGTTTAGTAGTAATTATTGTTGTTGTTGTTGTTGTTGTTATGTGCAGCCGAGTCGCCTGCGATTCATAGGTGACCCTGTGTACAACAATCCTAAACCCTGCTCGATCCTGTGCCAACCTTATTGTCTCTGACACACCTACCCCCATTACCCCAGTCACTGAATCAATGCATCTCATCAAGGGTCTTCCTCTCCTGCACTGTCCCTCCCCCTCCCAAGCATGACGTCCCTTTCCAAAGACTGGTCCCGCCTTGCAACAAGCCCAAAGTATGTCAGACAAAGCTTCTGAATCCTTTCCTCCAAGGAGCAGCCTGGTCTCACCTTCTCTAGGATGAACCTGTTTGTTCTCCTAGCAGTCCATGGTATATTCAGTACTCTTCCTCAGCACCACAGCTCAAAGGCATCAATTCTTCTTCTATCAGCCCTAGACATTGTCCAGCTTTCTGATGCATAGCAAGTAATTGCAAAGACCATGGCTTAGATCAGGCGCATTTGGCAATATCACAATAGATGGTGAAGAGATTGAGATTGTTAAGAGCATCAGGTTCCTTGCTCCATAATAAACACTCTGACACCAGCAGCCAGGAAATCAAAAGATGAATTTCACTGGGGAAAATCTGCTCTCAGGAACCTCTCCAGATTACTGAAGAGCAACAATGTTAATCTAGAGACAACGGTGTGCCTGATCCAGGTCATGGTCTTTACAATTACTAGCTATGTGTCAGAAAGCTGGACAATGACTAGAGATGATAGAGAAGAATTGGTGCCTCTGAGTCATGGTGCTGGATAAAAATAATGAATATACCATAGACTACTAAAAGAACAAAAAAGTTCATCCTGGAGAGGGTAAAGCCAAGTTGCTAATTGGAGGCAAGGATTTTGAAGGTTCCTCTCACATGTTTGGTCATATTACAAGAACAGATCAGTTCTTGGAGAGGGACATTCTACTTGGGAGAATGGAGAAACAGCCCAAGAGAAAAAGACTGGATGAAATGGATTAACTTAGTGACTGGGCTAATGGGGGTGAGTGTGTTGGGAATGATGAGGTTGGCTCAACATAGAGCAGGGTTCTGAACTGTTAAAAACAATACCACAATGACATAAATAGCAGCATACTACAAATATTCTTGCACATATTGTTTCTTTTTGTGTAACAATATTGCCTAAAAATAACTTCACTAGATTATAGTTATCTTCTTTTTTCTTGTTTTTGGCTATTTCATATTTGATTGTGAAAAATGCACCATAGCTTATCTAACCATTCACTTACTGTATGGGTATGCATTTATTTATCTTATTTTATAATTATAAGTAGTCTATGAGAAATATTTTAGACACATGTACTTTATATTGGTAAAAATATATCTTCTTCCAGAGAAATGATCAGAGGTAAGTTTTCTAGGTCAAAAGGTAAATGCATTGCAATTTTTTTTATTCTTCGAGAAGGATTGAACCAAATTGCACTTGGCCTAGCAATTTATGAGAATGCCAGATTCCCACAGCATTGTTATCTATTCATTTATTGTCAGTCTGAAAAGATTTTTCTTAGATTTGTTTTAATTTTTATTACTTGAAGCATGAGTATGAATATTTCTTCATATATGTAAGATCAGTTTTTTATCATCATGTTTTGATTAACAGTCTATGTAGGGGCACTAGTGGCTTAGTGATGGGCAGCTGTTCTGTCAACCCCAAGGTGTGTGATTTTAAACCACCAGCTGCTCCACAGGAGAAAGATGGGAAATTTCCTCACATGGGATTTATAGCCTCTGAAAACCTACCTGCTTAAGATCTCGGACTCAACAGTACTTAACAATAACAACAGCAATCTGTTAATGTCATGTGTTTCTTTAAGGAATAATAGAAGTTAGTTATTATTTCTCAAAGTACAGCGCAGGAGAGGAAGGCTCTCTATGAGGTGGATTGATTCAGTGACTGGGATAATTGGGATGGGAGTGTCAGAGACAGTGAGATTGGCACAGGACAGAGCAGAGTTTAGGGCTGTTGCAAGCGACTCGACGGCACATAACAACAACAACAACATGATTTATTGCAAGGAAAAGATGGAATTCTGAAGAGTCACCTTTGGGTAAGTTCCAACTCAGTGATACACAACAAAAATCCAGAAGAAGAGCAATTTCCACCCTGGTGATTTATAGCCTCAGAAAACCTGCTGGAGGGTAAGCTATGAGTTTGTTCTGATGGTGACAATGAATTGATTTGCACCGAGAGGGAAAATATACTAATTAAAATAAGTCAAGGGAAGAAGATCCATAGGGCAGAGTTTGGAAGAGTTCTAGAGAGCAAGTTTTCATTCTCTATTCCAATAGTGTGTGTTATCATTTTGGGATCAATGAGTGGATATGACTATGCACAGGATAGTGACAGAGAAATGAAAACACGTTTCATTGTACAGAGTTTAGTTTGTCTGGGGAGGAAATTTCCTTATGTGGGCAGTAACTGAGTGATTAATTTTCCACAAGGTGATTAAAACTCCCACTCTAAACCATGCTTAGTCTTCCTGTACCCAACTTGTACCTACTCATATCATTGGCATTTCAGGCATAGTAATTCCTCACTATAAGCCTAGCAGGTATGTTTGTCCCGCTGTAATATTTCGCACAGCTAAACAAAGGCACTGAAACATATATGATACACATTACCTTTGAGAAACTAAGGACAAAACCCAAATTCTTAAGTCATCTTCCAGTGTCTTTGTATTTATTCAAGTTTATTTTCATCTGCTTGAGGATTATCTTGATGTTTTACTCCTTTTTGTGTACACAATTGTTAAATTTATTCCTAGGTTATTTAATCTTCTTTGTTACTTCCATAAATGGGAATTTCTTTCTAATAAAACCCTTTAACTCAATACTGTTTCACACATTTTTATTATAATTCCCATGTTTAACTTCATTTACTTCTCATTAAGCTCATATGATATATTTTATACAAAGTGGTAGATGTAAACATGAAGGTTCTAAACAGGCAGGCAGTCATATTTCAGTGTGGTTAACTGTATCTAACCCCACTAATAATTTGTTTAGGAGTTAATTAGCTTAATGTTAGGACAACAGTCTAATAAACAACAAGAGGACTATAATTCAAAGGATCAAATGTGGATGTTTTATCATAGGAACTCTGATCATTTTTGGCAACTTGACTTCAAAGAAAAAGCAATGATGAAGGTAGTAGTAGCATAAGGCCCTTTCCTCTTGAGAGAGAATGAAGTATTAACTTCTAGCTCCTTTCAGCTTCCAAACTAAGGCACTGGAAAATATAAGGAAGACAAACAAAGAATATAATCATCTGAGCTTGCAAAAATAGAACATGCATCTTTTGGTTTGATAAAGCTTCTGTGAAACCTTAGCAGACAAGTGATTAGAAAGAAAAGCTTGGGACCCTAACACTGAGATAGAGAACCATAGTGTTGTACTCATGGAAAGACAAAGGGCCTCATTAGAAGGGGCTTTGGTCCTAGGTCCCAGGGAGAATAAGAAAAAACAAACGTAAATTAGCCATCTGATGGCAATAAAATGGTAAACATAAGCACAATATTCTTGGTAGCAAAGGAATACAGTAATTTTTCTCATTTTAAAAGTTACTGTGCCATCCAATACAACAAGAAGGTTCCTGTTGCTGTACTGAGTCTAGTTACATGCTGAGTAAACTTGTTTTCCTGAATTAACATTCTAACAAGTTCAGTTGCACATCTCTGTTTTTATTACTCCATGTTCTTTGTACTTACTCAGGCTGGTAGCTAGACAAATCTCTCCCAATAATTTTACACCGATTGATATCACTGAAAGGGAGCAATGTCCTCAACACAGTATGATTTATAGGTAATTACCTGTATTTCCATGTAATCATGATCAAAGTGTAATTTCGAGTCACTTGCTACTCAAGCAATCAGACGTACAACATCTCTGTAACCTCCCCTGTAATTAACTCTGACATACCTATTCCCATTACCCCATTTACATCCAGGGTCTTCCTCTCCTGCACTGCCCCTCCACCCTTCTGAGCATGATGTCCTTCACCAAACCAGTCCCTCCTGGCCGTGTGCTCAAAATATGTGAGATGAAGCTTCAAAATCCTAACCTCCAAGGAGAAACTTGGTTTCACCCTCTCCAAGACAGACTTACTTGTTTTCTTGACAGTCCATGGTGTATTCAAGACTCTTTTCCAGCACCTCTACTCAAAAGCATTTATTCGCCTTCTGTCATCCTTAGTCATTGTCCAGCTCTCTGATGAAGAGCAAGTAATTACAAAAACCATGGCATAGATTAGGCTTATTTTATTCTCTAGTCCGACATTGTTACTTCTCAGTACTCTGGAGAGCACCCTGACAGCAGGTTTACCTAATGTGACTCATCTTTTGATTTTCTAGCTGCTGGTGCCAAGAATGTTAAGTGTGGAACTAAGCAAGCTGTAATTGTTGACAATCTCAATTTCTTCTCTATATATCGTGGACCGGAGTGAGAATCTTTGTCTTCTTGATATTGAGCTTCAATACATATTGAAGACTACAGTCCTTGACATTCTGCAGCAAGCAATTCAGATCTGCCTCAATTTCAGGAAGCAAGGTTATATCATCTGAATAAAGTAGGTTGTTCATGAATCTTCCTCTAATACTGATGCCCCATTCCTCCTCATAAAGTCCAGCTTCCTGAATGACATGTTTTGCACATAGATTGAAAATGTATGGAGACAGGATGCATCCCTGACATGCCAATTTCCCCCTTTATTAAATAACACTATATTTGTTGTTGTTAGTTGTTATTGAGCCCATTCTGACACATACTAACTCTGTATATAATAGAATAAAATGTTACTCGCTCCTGCATGATCTTCACAATAGTTGATGTATTTGAACCCATTTTTATAATGTTCCTGCTGTCTTAAGGTACCATCGAGTCAGTTATGACTCACAGCAACTCTAAATGATAGATTAAAAACCTATTCTACCCTTCGTCTTCTTCATGAACTCAAGCCCATGTTGTGGTCACTGTGCCAGTCCGTATACTTGAGGGTCGTTCTCTCTTTTGCTGATGCTCTGCTTTATCCAGCATGATAGACGTTTCCAAGGACTAGTCCATGCTGATGACATATCCAAAGCATGTGAGATGAATTGTCACTATCCTTGCTTCAAAGGAGCACCCTGATTGCCCTTCCTCCAAGACAAACTTGCTTGTCCTATTGACAGTCCATAGGATACTTTCTACACTTTGTCAACATCACAGTTCAAAGACCCTGATTCTTATTCATTCTTCTTTGTTCATCATCTAACTTTCACAATAATATGAAGCTGTAGGAAATATCATAGCTAACAAATATTGCTGTTACAATAAGGCTAACATATTTAGGGTGGTATTTATTCTGCTTGCTAAGTATCATGCTAAGCATAAAAGAAACTTCTACTGTTTACATCTATTCCTTGTCTCAATGAAATTGCCCTACAGAGCATTCATCTTGTTGTGAATATCTTTTCAGAATAGGGCAAAACAAATAAGGAGTCTGGTTTTCTTTCTTTTCTGTCTACATTACATCATACAACTTCCACCTTTGAGGAAGGCCTTCAGTGTCATCTATGATGACGGTTTAAGGCTCATTCTATTCTCAGATAATCATAAGAAACAAATAAGTACAATTATGACTATTAAGGCTTCTCAGCACCCAAAAACCTCTGACAATGATCAGATAAAAACATAAAACTACATTAATATAAGTTCTAGCATGTATGAAATTCAGTTTCCCTAGGAGATGGAGTGGCAGATTAATATTTGACATGGTGACTGCTGCAGTGGGATTTGTCAGAAGATGTGAGGATGGCACAGAATTGAAAAAAGTTAAGGTATTTTGTTTATAGGGTCACTCTGAGTCACACTTGACAGCACCTAACAACAGCAACATTCAAATGCCAGTCATAGCCATGGCTTCTCCTAATAACAAAGCGTTACAACTAAGCAAAGTGGAAGAAAAAGTATTTTTCAAAGTGTATGAGAAGTTAGGAGAGTTGAAGTAGCACTTTTGCTCAGAGAAGAAAATGGTCTCCTATATTTAAGAAGTTGTTGGGAGGTAAGAAAATTAACATGAAATTAAGTATAGTTTCATTTTGCATTTGTTTTCAGTATTTTGAAACATATTTTAGCAGGTATCACCTTGCAAAGGAGCCTTAATCCCACAGTAGTTAAGTGCTCAACTGCTAACAAGAAATGTTGATGGTTTCCTATGAGCAACTTTGCCAGAGGAAGACATAAGAGTCAGCTTTCAGAAAGATTTGAAGCCTTGAAAACCATGTGGGACAATTCTCTACTATAAAGGGTTACAACGAGTTGGAATCAATCTCTTATCAATAAATTTGAGTTTTCAGTTGTGATCGTCTGGAAAATGTAATTGAAAAGTACTTGTTTATATTTTTCTCTGTACAAAATATGAACTGGAATAATTTCAAATACCACTTATTACTCAATGTAATGAGCATTTTTGTAGCAAGACATTTAAACGTTAATGAAAAATAAAAAAAAATTGGGGGTTTACTTCTCAATCTGCTTAGGATATACAACTAAGTCTGTTACTTTTTAAAAAATAATGCACTTCTGGCATGCCTGTAGATTTTATTTGCAAGGAAATGAGCTGAGAATACAAACGCCCATCTAGTCGAGTCTAGTTAAGAAAGTTAGTGAAAGAAGACGGAGGACAGGAAGAAAAGAGGCAGGAAGGTGGAAAACAAGGAAAATAACACAAGGGGGGGGGTTTGCACATTTTTAAGACATTTTTTAGACTAAGAGAGCTAGGTCAGTTTTGAAAATAAAATGTTACAAGTCAGGTAAGGTGGAGGAAGGTGGAAAGGAAAGAAGGCACAACAAATGAAGAAGTTTCTTCTTCCCTCGATTATTCTTTTTTTACTTTTAAAAAATGGTGAGGAGGAGGAAAGATCTTTCTGTGATGATTAACTGGGAGACCAGAATTAAATTTTCTTCAACAGAGGATGTTCAAGGAAAAGAGGAGGCTCTAGTTATGTTAATTCACTAAAGAAAGAGAAATGGCACAACTATTGAAAAAAACCCCAAGTTAGTAGTCTAGGTTTCACTCTTTATGGTCTCTGGAGTCACAGAGATTTAATCAACCTCTTTGAAAATTTCTCATACTGTCTTCAAAAATGGAAAAGTTTGAGCTAGAGGTCACTTCCACCTCTCCAAGATTTAATTTGAAATTTGACTTTATTAGACCTGCTGAAAATTTGAATTTTTAAAATAATGCAAAAGAGCAGACAAAATCTTCTGAATGTAAAGCAGTTTTATCCAATTATGATTAGAAAATTCTAGAGTTTCATAACCAAGTCATTTCCTTTATTTCTTATTTTCCATTTTAATTGTTCTTAAATGTATTCATTCTTATTAGGTAATGATATCACTGAGAAATGAATCTCCATTCATTCTCTCAGTTTTGACTGGATTGGAAAGTTGGGCTATATACACACTGAAAACCTCCTAATTAAATACCAAAGCAGCCAAGATCATTTTATGTATGTATCATAACAGAAAAATCCATCACATTTCTATCTCTGCACATTTACGAACATTGTTTGCCGTATTATTGTTATTGCTGTTGTTATGTGCCATCGAGTAACCCTATATGTACAGTAACTCTGAACACTTCCCTATCCTGAGCTAGTCTCACTAATTCCAACACACCAACCCACATTGTCCCAGTCACTGTATCAATCCATCTCATCCATCTCATTGGGGGTTTTCTTCTCTTGTGCTGTCCCTCTATCCCTCCAAGGACCAGTCTTTCCTGCCCACGTGCCCAAAGTACGTGACATGGTGCTTCAAAATCCTAGCCTCCAAGGAGAAACTTGGCTTAACCCTCTCCAAGACAGACCCTGATTATTTTCTTGACAGTCTATGGTATGTTCAAAATTCTTCTCCAGCACCACAATTCGAGGACATCGATTCTTCTTCTGCCATCCTTAGTCATTGCACAACTCTCTGAAGCATAACAAGTTATCGTGAAGACCGTGGCCTGGGTTAGGTGCACCTTAGTCTCTAGACTAACATTGTTGCTTTTCAGAACTCTGGAGAGGTCCATAAGTGTAGATTTTCCCAATGCAATTAATCTTTTGATTACCTGACTGTTAAAAATGTTGATTTTGGAACCAAGAAAGCTGTAATTGTTAACAACCTCAGTCTCTTCTCCATCTATCACTATTCTGTCAATTGGTCCAATGATGAGAATCTTTGTCTTCTTGACGTTAAGCTTCAATCCATATTTAAGACTAATACTTATTTGAAATTATAATATTCCTTATAGGTTAATTCCAATTTCTTTTAAGTAGTATAATCTAGAAAAGAGTCCCAAGTAGCATAGCACTCAGTTGCTACGCAGGTAACATAGCACTCAGCTGCTAGCTAAAAGGTCGTTAGTTCAAATCAGCTAATGACTTTCAGGGAAAGTTATAGCAGCATGCTTCCAACAAGATTTACAGCCTTGGAAACAAAATAGGGTAGCTCTCTTCTGTCTTATAGGACCAGTAGAAGTCCAAATCAACTTAGTACTAGTGAAATATTTTTTGTAATAATTTATTTTGATGTTGTTTTTAGGTGCTGTCGAGTCAATTACAACTCCTGGGTACCTCATGAACAACATATCAGAATCTTGTCCTACTCTGTACCATCCTCACTCACTATATGTGCCATTTGTTTTAACCTATTGCTACCAGGGTGCTTTTTAGAGTCAAGGATGGCAAAATTTTCTCTCCCAAATATTAGGCAAGTTACCAAGAAGGGTCTGTCTTTTTTAAATAAGACATCATGCTGGAAAATGTAAAGTCCCTGAAGGAGAGGATGATTTTCAAAGACATGGATTGAACCATTGACTGTAAGAGGATATGTAATTGTTGTTGCTATGTGCCATTGAGTATGACTCATAGTGAATCTATGAGCTCTATCTTATCCTGCACTATTCTTATTCTCTCTGACATACTTGAGCCCATTGCTGCAGTCAGTATGCCAATCTATCTCACTGAGGTCTTCCTCTTTTTTTTGACCTTCCACCTTTTCTAAGATTATACAAAAGAGACTGGAACAGCACATCAACAGAGAACTACCTGAAATGCAGGCTGGATTTAGAAAAGGCCGTGGCACTAGGCATATTATAGCTAATATCAGATGGCTCTTGGCTGAGAGCAGAGACTACCAGAGGAATGCCTCTCTGTGTTCCATTGACTATGCAAACGCATTTGACTGTGTGGATCACAGTAAATTGTAGCTGACTCTCAGAAGAATGGGAATCCCAGAATACTTGATTGTGCTTATGCAGAGCCTATATTAGGACCAGGAGACAGTCGTCAGAACAGAGCAAGGAAACACTGCATGGTTCAAAATTGAGACGGGTGTAAGCCAAGGATGTGTCCTATCTCCATATCTTTTCAATCTATATGCTGAACAGATTATCCTGGAGACTCTATGAGAAGTGTGGCAACAGGATTGGAGGTAAACTCATCTGCGTTATGCAGGTGACACAACCCTGCTTGCTGAAACTGAGAAGGACCTAAAGTGCTTCCTGCAGAAGGTCAAGGACTTGAGCCTTCAATATGGATTGAAGCTCAACATCAAGAAAACAAAGAATCTCACCACTGGGTCAGTTGGCAGTATCATGATAGATGGTGAAGAGATTGAGATTGTTGATAGTTTCTGTTTGCTTGGCTCTACAGTCAACACTCTTGGTACCAGCATTCAGGAAATAAAAGGCGAATTGCACTGGGAAAGTCTGCTGTCAGCGACCTCTCCAGAGTACTAAAGAGCAATGATGTTAGTCTGGAGACTAAGGTACACCTGATAAAGGCATGGTCTTTGCAATTAATTGCTATGCATCAGAGAGCTGGACAATGATTAGGGATGATAGAAGGAGAGTTAATGCCTTTAAGCTGTGGTGCTGGAGAAGAGTATTGAATATGCCATGGATTGCTAGGAGAACAATTAAGTTCGTCCTGGAGAGGGTGAAGCCAGGCTGCTCCTGGGAGGCATACTTTGGACATGCTGCAAGAAGGGATCAGTCATTGATAAGACACATCATGCTTGGGAGAGTGGAGGGACAGTGCAGGAGAGGAAGGCCCTCGATGAGATGGATTGATTCAGTCACTGGGTTAAAGGAGATAGGTATGTCAGAGAAAATAAGATTGGCACAGGATAGAGCAGGGATTAGGGCTTTTATACATAGGGTCACTATGATTCACAGATGACTCAATGGCACTTAACAACTACCTTCTAGCAACATGCCCAAAGTATATGAGACAAAGATTCACTATTCTTTCTTCTAAGGAACTCTCTGGCTGTACCTTCTCTAAGACATATCTGTTTGTTGTTTTGGCAGTCCATGCAATAGTCAGTATTCTTCTCCAACACCACAACTGAAAAACATCAATTCTTCTTCTGTCATCCTTCTTCATTTCTCAGCTCTTAGCAACATGAAAAGTGATTGAAAATGCCATAGCCTGAATCAGGTGCACCTTTGTATTCAAACTGACATCATTGCTTATCAGTAATTTGGAGAAGTCCCTGACCGCAGACTTTCCAGTACTATACATTTTTTGATTTCTTGACAGTTGGTGCCAAGGGTGTTAATTATGCATTCAAATAAGGTGGCATCATTGGCAGTTTCAATCTTTTCTCCACCCATCATGATGTTGTCTATCATCCAAGCTGGGAGTTGGTTGTTTTTTTGGTTTTGTTTTCTTTGTCTTTTGGTGTTGAAATGTTCATATACATTGAAAGTTGTATTCTTTGATCTTCTGCAGTAAGTAATTCAAGTTCTCCACACTTTCAATAAGCAAGACTATGTCATCAGCATAAAGCAGGTTGTTGATGAGTCTCCCTCTGATACTTATGCCACATTTTTCTTCAGAGTCCAGCTTCTGAAGTATTTGTTAAGCATATATATTGAATAGGAATGGGGAAAGGATACAGTCCTGACGCACACCTTTCTTTAAGACATGCAGCACTCACCTGTTCTGTTTAAATAGCAGCTTCTTGATCTATGTATAGGATTCACAAATGAAAGTATACCGTACATCTGGTGCCACCCTTTTAAAAAATTCTGGAGCCCAGATATATTTACAAAACTGTGATGGTACAGTAAAAGCCTTGTAAAAACTATTTGAAACGTTTCTTGGAATATCAAAGCTAAATAAATCTTGGGGGTCAAATAAACACATTTTCGGGACTATCCTCTGGACTTTTGATCACACTTCAAAATTAATCTTTTAGTTCTTTAAGAAAGATATATACTGAGCAGATTTACAGTTTAATTATTTTTTTGCAATCTTTTATTACATTTTGCGACCTAGAATTCTTTTTAAGCTTCACTTTCTCCCTTGAATCTTAATGACAAGCCGCTTAAAACCCCAGAAATACTTACAAGTTCAAGTTAAATGTTTAATGATTGAAACAACAGAAGTCCTTCATTCATCTCAGTAAGCTTGAAGAGAACTTACTCTCTCGTAGATTATGAAACATTAGAGCTGAAAAGAAATCACCAGTTCAATATTTAATTATAGAGATGAAGAAACATGGCCAGGTGATTCTTCTCAAGGCCACAAAACTAATTAGTGCCATAATTTTTTTTTTAGAAAATAGATCTTCCTGATGTCAGTTTAGTCTACTTACCCAAAAACCAAACCAAACTCTAAATCCCACTCTGTCAAGCAGGTTCTAACTCTCAGTGACCCTCCAGGACAAAATAGAACCATAGGATTTCCAAGGAGGTAAATCAACAGGAACATATTGACTCATCTTTCTTTGAGGTTGGTGGGTTCAAACTACTAACTTTTCAGTTAGTAGTGAAAAAGTTGACTCACCATAACATCAGCACTCCTTTGCTATGTATTTTAATTTGTAATTCATTGTGTATGCTGTGTTTTAGTTCTATTTGTATAACATTCTGGGGCTTTGTCTGACATACTTTGGACATGTTGCCAGGAGGGACGGGTCCTTGGAGAGAGACATCATGCTTGGGAGGGTGGAGGGACTGCGCAAGAGGGGAAGACCCTCTATGAGATGGATTGATTCGGTGACTGGGGTAATCGGGATGGGTGTGTCAGAGGGAGTGCGGTTGGCGCAGGATAGAGCAGGGTTTAGGGCTGTTGTGCATAGGGTCGCTATGAGTCGCAAACGACTCGATGGCACATAACAACAACAACATAACATTTTATAAAAAGGGAGGGGAACTCAAAAACTTAATCAAGGCAAGAATTTTCACTATGACCAAATCTCTGATTTTTTTCTTCATGCTTTCTTGTGATGCAAATCCTGGGGAAGAGCATTATATATGCCAAAGAGGATACGTACTAAAAAGGAATATCCTCAATAAGATAGACTGACACAGTGGCTACAGTTATGGGCTTAAACATAATAATAACTGTAAGGTTATCACAGAACCAGGAAATGGTCTATTCTTTTGTTCAGAGTTTCTAAAGCTGGAACTGACTCAATGGCACCTATCAACAACTGTGTCATGAATGCCTGGATGAATAGTGGATAAATGAATGAATTTTAGCAGTTATTTGTAGTTTTTTACTTGAGTCAAAACTGGCCCTCCAGTGGATTTTCAGAGGTAGTAAATTTTACAGGAGAGCACACCTATCTTCCTCCTATGGAGCAGCTGGTGGATTTGAACCATGTGCTTTTGGGTTGGCAGTGCAACTCCCTACTAATAAACCACCAGAGCACGTATGAGAGGGTCTTTGAATTGCAGAACAACTTCCTAAGAACTGCACACCAGAAAAGGACTTATTTCCTAAAGGGAATATTATAAAGACATAAGATGGGGAAAAATATGGCCTATGTATTCACAAAAGTATTTTTATTGTTTTTCTTATAAAAAAAACCAGACGATCTTCACTGAATTCAGAAGCTGATCTAAAGGGAAATATATGAAGAATTTGGGATAAGTATGCCTGATTAAGGACTAGGGAGCAACCAGAGCAGTCAAACCTTAGATTCCACATTAGAAACATGTCAGAGGTAAGGAATAAGATAGAAATGAGTAGCAAAAAGGTGGTCGAGTAGCTTAGTAGTAAGAAGCTGCACTGCAATCCCAAAGATGCACAGTTCAAACTCACCAGATGCTCTGTAGGGGAAGGATGGGCACTCACCTTTTGTGTGATTTACTGCGTCTGAAAACCTGTTGGAAGGTCAACTATTGGCTGATTCTGATTCCACAGCACATAACAAAAACAAAAATAAATGGAGCTAGGCTTTTGGGTGCCACAGTATTTATTTAGCAAAAAGAAAAAGAAATTACAATAAAAATTGGAAAGATGAGGGATTTTATTCAATAAAATTATCTCAGTGATACTGTAGCAAATAGATGGCATAAGGTTGAATTAGTATTAAAAATTATGAAGCATTATGAATGCCAGTTGTTACTGTTAGGTGCCATAGAGTCAACTACAACTCATAGCAACCCTATGAGCAAAAGATCTGAGACCAGTCCTGTCCTGAACCATCCTCTTCCTGACACACAAGAGTGCATTGCAGCAGTCAACTTGTCAAACCACCTAGTTGAGGGTCTTCCTCTCCTTTGCCTACCCAACACCCTTCCCAATATCATGCCCCTCTCCAAGGAATAGCACCTCCTAGCAATATGACCAAAGAATGTGAGACAAAGCCCTCATCATTCTTGCCTCCAAAGAGCACTCTGGCTGCACCCTTTCCAAGACATATTTATTTGTTCTCTTGGTCATCCATGGAATGGTCACTGCTCTTCTCCAACACCACAGCTCAAAGGCATCAATTATTTTTCCATCATCCTTTCCTTATTAATTGCTGGAAAGACCATTGCCTGAATCAGATACACCTTAGTCCTCAAACTGATAATCACTACTACTCAATAATTAAAAGGTCCCTAACTGCTGATTTTTCCCATTGCAATGTGTCTCCTTATTTCTTGACTTTTCATACCAGGGTATATAATTGAATGTCAATTATAGAGGTCAAAATGAAAAAAGTGATGACTTCAACATAGATATATAAAGAATAAAATTGTCCTTGAAACTCAGTGAAAAGCAGGCTTTCAATAATACTCCTTTTGATAATCTGAAAAAAGAGTAACAAGTAGTGGTTTCTTTCTAGTTTTGGGTGGAAAGTCTTGGGTGTTAAATACGAAATGTTAACAATCAAGCTATTTAAAATAGGGGTAAAACTTCATGTTTCCCTTAGGTTGTAAAAATCTGTTGCTCTTCTTCTGATTCTTCCCACTATCACTTTATTTTAAGCTTAAAAAAATTTTCTAGTTGTATCTTTTCCCACTTTGCAGATTTCTGAACTTAAACAGTATACACCAAATAAACACTTCCGCTGGATAATCCACTAATATCTCCACTGAGAATTTCTACCTTTTCTACTAAAACCTTTAGTAGGAACAACTCCCTGAAGAAATATATCATGTTTGGAAAAGTAGTTCTTGTTATGTGCCATTGGTTAAGAACAGCTCATAGCTGGCCCTTCAGTGAAATTTCAGAGGCAATAAATCTCATGGGAGGAGAGTGTCCACCTTCTCCCACAGAGCAGCTAGTGGACTCTAACAGCATTCTTTTGAGTTGGCAGTGCATCTCCTTATCAAAGAACTCCAGAAGACCCCAGAGAGATGGACTGGCACAGTGATTGAAGCAATGGCCTTAAACACAGCATAAATTGTGAAGATGGCATAAGATCAGACAGGACTTTGTTCTGTTGCACATGTTATGGATGAAAACTAACCCAACAGCATCTAACAACCCTAACAAAGTCTTTTAAGATTGGAGCCAAGCATTTCACTCTCATGACTTTGCCAATTTTGTTTTATAGTCCTCTTCTTATTTTCCCAATGATTCTGGCCTTCTTCAGCAAGAACCTCACAGATCCGTTCCAACTGTTCCTGCTGACAAACACATGGAAATATTATACTCACTTTGTATTTAAGAAAGAAAGTTGGGAGTAGAAATCTTTTGCTGTAAGGATTCACAGCAAATTTGCCACTGAACCAGACAAAAACACTACAGCGTAAAGCTTCAGTAAAAATAGATGAGGGAGATCGTTACTGGGTTGCCTTAGGGATGAAGAAGGCTCATTGCCTTCTTCTGAAAAGTGATGCACTTGCAAGAGAAGGATCATGAAAAGAAAAATAAGGAGATATAAAATATGAATATTTCCTTGGAAATTCTCCAAAGGTAGTTGCTACCTTTTCTCTAAGACCAAATCTCAAGCCTCAAGCCATATCCTTTGTTCCAGAAAGTAACAAATGCCTTTCTGAAAGACAACAACAGTCCAATTGACTGTCAGACATTCCTCAGATAATGTTCACCTAACTCATCAACACATTGAGTTTGTACATTTTCCTTTTGACAGAAAGTAAAATTATACATTAAATTAAGAAACTAACCTAGATACTTAAATTATAATGAAATCTGTATTTCTCAATAGTTAAAATGCTAATTTTAAAGACAAAAACTCCCTCTGTATTTTAATAATATTGTTGCCATTGTATACCATAACAGTTGTTGTTGTTAAGTGCCATCGAGTCAAAATCATCCCATAGCTGACCACCCAGTGGGTTTTCAGAGGCAGTAAATTACATTGGAGGAAAATGCTCATCTTTCGCCTGTGGAGCAGTTCATGGACTTGAAATACGTACTGTTGCATTGACAGTACAATTTCTTATCACTAAGCCACCACAGCTCCCAATTTGTGTAACATGAATGGTTATCATTTTATTGAGCCCAATTTTTTTATTAGCTCCTGCTTGCTGAAACTGCGGAGGATCAGAAACACTTGTTACAGAAGGTCAAGGACTACATCTGTCAATATGGATTGAATCTCAACATCAAGAAAGCAAAGATTCTCACCACTAGATAGTGAAGAAACTGAGGTTAACAGCTTTAGTTTGCTTGGCTCTACAATCAACACTCTTGCTAACAGCAGCCAGGATATTAAAAGATTAATTGCACTGGGAGAGTCGGCTATCAGAGACCTCTCTCGAGTTCTAAATAGCAACAATGTCAGTCTGGAGACTAAGGTGCGCCTGATCGAGGCTATAGTTTTTGCAATTACTTCCTTTGCATCAGAAATTTGGACAATGACTAGGGATGATAGACGGAGAATTGATGCCTTTGAGCTGTGTTGCTGGAGAAGAGTATTGAATAGACCATAGACTGCTAGGAGAAAAACAGGTTCATCCTAGAGAGGGTAAAACGAGGCTGTGCCTTTGGAGGCAAGGATTCTGAAGCTTCATCTGACATAGTTTAGATATTTTGCAAGGAAGGACTGGTCCTTGAAGGGAGACATCATGCTTGGAAGTGTGGAGGGACAGAGAAAGAGAGGATTGATGTAGTGACTGGGGTAATGTTGGTAGGTGTATCAGAGACAATAAGATTGGCACAGGATAGAGCAGATTTTAGGGCTGTTGTACACAGGGTCATTATTAGTTGCAGGTGACTCAATGGCACGTAACAACGACAACATCTGGTGCTACAGTAGGATAAATGTTCTACGACTAGCCAAAATTTAAGCAACTGGAACCCACTGGTGTCCTAGGGTAATGAATTTTAGGGCTGCAACCCTAAAATCATATGGTTCAAGTTTACCAGCAACTTCATGGGAGAAGGAAGGACAATCTCTGGAGTCCATGTGGCTAACTACCTCTGAAAGCCTTCTGGAGGGTCAGCTATGAGTCATCTCTGACTTGAACAATACTTAACAACAGCCAAACCACAAAAGAAAAATGAACAAATCTTTATTAATATTGACTGCCTCAAAAACCTGATGATAGATAGTCTACATGAATTGGAATCAACTTGAGGACAATAAGTCTGTTTTTCATTTTGTTTTGGTAAGAGTGGAGCCTACAATTCGACACACTCTATCTTGTCTTCCAAATAGAAAAAAAAAGAAGATCTTAAACTGAAGACAAATATAAGGCAATAAGTAGTCAGTTATGAACCAATGACTTCAGCAGTGATTGTTATGATAATTATGTAGTTCCCTTATAGTTAACCTGACCAGATATATTTATAAACTATTAACAGAGATAGTAGTACTCTGATAATTATCATCAGCTGTTCCTCACTAAGAATCAATTGAACTTTTGTGTAATGTGACTAAGACAATTGACTCTTTTTCTTCCATATCTCCCTCCTTTCCTTATTTTTACATCTTCTCTGAGTTCCATTGTTTTTTTTTAATAATAGGTAAATTATTCTGAGAAAATTAATCATATGAATATAAGTAAAATTTATTAAAATAAATTATCTGAGAAAATAAAATGAAAAACCATTAAAGAAGTAACAGTTTAAATGTGCACTCAATTTTGAGACCTAAAGAATTTAAAACAAAAAACTATTTTTCTAAGCTACCATCAAATGTACAGAGGAGACCAAATAATGTCTCCATCGCAAGTTCTACAATCTATCTTCCAAAGCCCTTAGCAAAATAGTTTTCATTTAAATTGAGTAGCTTAAGAGAGGTTTTACTTGAAATAAGAGGATATATTTGATGATCTATAAAAACTTTATTCTGCTTATAACACATGATCATTTATATAACAGATCATCATTTAATAACTGCATTGTAGAAAGTGCTTTTATGTAATGTAATGCCAATATCAAATCAAGTAAATGTATACCCATACCTAACATATATTGTTGCTGCATAACAAATTACTTTTAAAAAACAATATGTTTATTATGCATAGTTTCCCTGAGTAGAGACTTGATAGCTGACTTTTTTCTGGCTCAGGGTTTTACAGATCACAAACTTTTGACTAAAGCTATCTGCTGCTAACTACTAAAAGGAGACCTTAGATCTTCATAGCCCTATGTGAGAGTCCTTATAACAGGTCAACCGACTCTAATCAGAGCAGGTGATGCATCTGTAGAGGTGTCAATGTGTTTCATATACAGGTCTTGGATGTTACCATAGTCACTTCCATAGTATTTTATTGATCATATAGAACAACCCACATACAATGTAGGAAGATACTATACAAGAGAAAATGTACCAAAAGATAAGTATTGTGTCTGGTGATTTTCCATTTAAATTTTTCCTTTTATTTTATAGGCTGTTGTTATTGTTATGTGCTGTCAAGTGAATTGTGACTCATAGTGACCCTATCTATGTACAACAGCTCTGACCCCTGCTCTATCTTGAGCTAATTTCATTGTCTCCAACAGATCTGCCTTCACTACCCAAGTCACCGAGTCAATCCATCTCATCCATCCAGGGTATTCCTCTCTTGTAAGCAGGATGTCCTTCTCCAAGGACTGATCCCTCCTGTCCAAAGTATGTGAGACAGAGCCTCAAAATCCTTGCCTCCAAGGAGCAGCCTGATTTCACCGTCTCCTGCACAGATCTGTTTGTTCTCTTGGCAGTCCATGGTATGTTCAATACTCTTCTCCAGTACCACAACTCAAAGGCATCGATTCGTCTTCTATTATACTCAGTCATTATTCAACTCTCTGTTGCATAGCTAGTATTTGTGAAAACCATGGTCTTCAACAAGTGCAATTTGCTCTCTAGACTGACATCTTCAGTACTCTGGAGAGATTCTGACATAGATTTTCCCAATGCAATTTTTCTTTTAATTTCCCAGCTGCTGATACAAAGAGTGTGAATTGTGGAGCCAAGCAATGTGAAAGCTATTAACAATCTCAATCTCTTGTCTGTCTGTCATTATCCAGGTTGAATCTTAGCTGAAAGCAGAGAGTACCAGAGGAATGTGTGTCTGTGTTTCATTGACTATGGAAAGACATTTTACTGTGTGGATTACAACAAATTGTGGCAAACTTTGAAAAGAATGGGAATCCCAGAACTCTTGACTGGGTGGCCTAGTGGCAAACAGTTGTGCTGCAATCGAATGGCACGTGTTTGGAGGCCACTAGCTGCTCTGCAGGAGGAAAATGGGCAAAGCCAGAGGGTCAGCGATTGGTTGGTTCCTACTCAAAAATGGACAACAACACCAACTACATATGTGTGTGTATGTGTGCATATATGTATATATGTGTATGTATGTATATATCTCTAGAGAGAGATCTATTTAGATAGTTGATGATAATAGATAGATAGATAGATAGATAGATAGATAGATAGATAGAGATAATGGATAGATACTGTGTACCATCAAGTCAGAATTTACTATTAGCTAACCCTTCAGCAGATTTTTCAGAGGCAACAAATTACACATGAGGAGATTACTCATATTTATCCCATGGATCCTCCAGTGGATTTGAAACACATATGTGTTGACAATGCAGCTCCTTAACACTAATACTCTAGAGGTTTATATGTGTGTGTGTGTTTATACATGTGCATATGTCTTCTATGTATTTTCAAAGTAAGTGGTCTTTAAATATGACAAAAATAGTATCTATTATGTATGTAAGATTCACTTATGGCGGCCAAGTATACACTTGTTTAAAATTAAGCATCCTAGTATAAAATAAAAATGTTTCAAGTGTTTTCAGCATTTAAAAAGAGTCATTCCCTGATGATTTTTTTAGTGTCTGAGACCTTCTGGAAAATCACAGAGCCCAAAGGTAAAATAGGAGCAAGAAGGCAGGAATGAGGAAGGATAATTGATGTCAAAGACGATGGAGTGATACAATAGTTTTGATATTTGGAACATCATTAATCTCTACCTTATAGTAACTAGTCTTGTACTACTCATCATAAAAAGAAATTATTCATGCAGTGTTTTATGTGGTTGAAGTTCCTCTGAGAAAATTTTACTATACCAATGTTTGATTATTGTTAACATTTCAGAACATTGAGAGTTTCTTAACTTTGGTTTTTATTTAAACCACAATAGAATGGAAAATACTGTTCTGTAACATCAACATTAAGAAAACAAAGATTGTGACCACTATGTTGGTTGGCAGCACCGTGATAGTTGGTGAAGAGATTGAGATTGTTAACAGCTTAATTTGCTTGTCTCCACAATCAACCCTCTTGTTACCACCAGCCAGGAAATTAAAAAATGAAATGTGTTGGGAAAGTCTCCTGTCAGATCTCTCTAAAGTACTGAAGAGCAATGATGTCAGTCTGGAGACTAAGGTGAGTCTGATACAGACTGTGGTCTTTGCAATCACTTGCTATGCATCAGAGACCTGGATAATGACTAGGAATGATAGGAGAATTGATGCCTTTAACTGTGGTGCTGTGGAAGAGTACTGAATATAACATGGACTGCTAGGAGAACAAACAAACAGGTTAATCCTAGAAAGAGTGAGACCTGGCTGTGCCTTATGCCTTGTAGGCAAGCATCCTGAAGCTTCATCTGACATACTTTGAACAAGTTGCAAGGTGGGACTGGTCCTTGGAGAGGAACATGAGCACATGAGAGGAATGAGATGGATTGATTTTCTGACTGGAATAATAGAGGTAGGCTTGTCAGAGACAATATTATTGGCACAGGGTAGAGCAGAGTTTAGGACTGTTGTACATAGGGTTGCTATGAGTCACAAGTGACTTGATGGCACATGAAAACAACAACAAATAGTAAACTTTAACTCTGGTGTTACTGACTTTATCTTTCAATATGACTTGTATAGCCATTATTTGACTGTGTTTTGTTGATGAGAAGAGGAATATGTGAATAGGGTGCCCTAATTGATCTGAAAGAAGATTGGCTATCTAGCATTCCACAAAGGAATCGGTCAGTCTAAGCAATCTACATGTGGATTTGCTAGTCTCGCCAGTGGATTGAACAGCTGTATATGTACGGAAACAGATCTTTAGACCCTATTTAAGAAAAAGTAAGACAATGTAGGACCCTTCCTGCTCCAGCTACTTCTATGGCAGCAATAATTATGGCCAAAATGGAAACTTAACACGAGATGAGATCTTGGGTTGGGGGAGCCAATATTGGCAGGACTGAGAATTTAGGTATCACTGCTCTGAAGGTGTAAGGCTTTAGTCTGAAGTGACTACATGTACATTTTAGGAACTCTCTTGACAGTTATTGTTGTTGATTGTCATCGAATTGAGAGTGACTCATAGCAACTCTATGAACAAAAGAACTAATGCCTTTACCTAACTATCGTCATTTCTTCAAGTTCATAGAATTTCCAGAGGCATATGGCTTAGGAACTGGATGCCACTTCTGCTTCCAAACCTATTTTACAACTGGGAGCTCCACCAAACACTGTCCACATCTGGAAACCATTCTGGTATTTGATACCCTAATGGTACAAGGGTCAGCATCACAGCAAACCCAGGTTACTTCATACAGCAAATTGACAAAGTTGAAGAGTATTCTTCCAGACATAACAACACTGCTTTCATTTAGCAGTGGTTAAGTGTAGTCAAGTCAAATACGACTGAAATAAGCTTTGCACAAAAGACCTGAACTCTGTTCTATAACTAACATCATTTCTGTACAGAACTCTGTTCTATAACTAACATCATTTCTGTACATTTATAGAGTGTAGAGAGTTTGTAGGATTCTATTGTAAATCAGGATTATAACGTTTTGACTTTTCCAATATGATTCTGTGTGGCCTGTAAACTATTGCATCGAACTTTGGACCCAGCAAAACAGTAAAATAGGTGTTGAGATGAGTAGAATGAGGTATGGGGGCATGAGGGACATGACTGACCTCATGGCAATTGATTTCTGTGCTGTTGATGCTGTGAAAGAGGGCCATTCCCCTTAGTGAATTTAGTAAAGGTCAGTAAAGGCTGTCCCCAACTGGCCTTTGGTCTTTTTACAGGTGTCTTAGCGGTAAGGAGTTGTGTTTGCAACACAAAGGTACACAGTTCAATCCTCCAGCTGCTCAGCAGGGATAGATGAGCAATCTCTTCTCATGTGTCTCTGAAAACTCACTGGAGTCAATAGATAGCTGGACTATGGGCTCATAGTAAGCTATGAGTCAATTCCAAATTAACAGTATTTAATAGTAAGCTTCAGCCATTCTTTTCTTATTTTTTTTCCAAATAGGAATCTTTGGGGGAGGGTGTGTGTGTGTGTGAAGTGATTCCTTATTCCTCTCTACTCTTTTTCTAGGAAATAAGAAATACAATCTAATTTTGAAATCACAATAGATAAAAAAAAATTTATTGTAGACAACAAAATATGACTGCCTATCTAAGGGGAAAATAAAGACTATTAACAAGATTTGAGGGAGTCTAATTACCTAAGAATAATAATTTGGTCTACATAAAATGAATTGGCTTTAACTTATCTCGTTAAGTTTATGTTATTTCTTCAAGAACTAAAATCTTAATTGCCAAAGCTTAAGTTGGATTTCTACCCTTCTGAATGCATCAAACTGGTGCAATTGGCTATGAGAAGATAGACTACTCTATCAAATAGGTTTTATCTACCAAACTCAAAGACAGCAGTTCAAATCCACCAGCAACTCTTCATGGGTTAGAAGAATAAGTTCCTCCTATGCAATTTATACCCTCTGAAAGCCCACTGATAAGTCAGATAAGAGTCAGTTTTCACACTGACTGATAGTGATCAAGTAAGAGTAAGAATAAAATCAAGAAACTAAGAAAACTTAGTTCAAGAATCAAAGTCTTATCATGTCATTGTACCTCACAGTAACTGTCACCTTTCATGCTGAACAAGAGACTAATGTACAGCACTGGCCTGAAATGCTTTCTTTTTCTCAGTTTATTACCTGTCTAGGTTATGATTTCCCTGGGGAAAGACAGAAAAATGAGCAGCTCTCATTTAAAAAGAGAGATGTTCCAATCCATTCACCACCCACTACAATCTACCTCAGAGAAGAAATTTTCTGTTTTCAAATCAATGTTTTCACATATAAGTTATAGATTATTTTGCTGGGAGAAATAGTGCTGACTCAATGTTTAAAGAAATATTCATGAGGGACTATTATAATAAGAGAGAAATATTAAGAATTTAATGGTAATTTTGAGAAACAGTCCAATTACCCACTAAAGTATGTTCAATTAATTTTTAGTATGGACTTTTTAACCTGAAAATCTATGAGCAGTTTATCACTGGCAATACATCCAGTTTAAATAATAGTCCAAATGCTCCACAGGGAGAGGAATTACATAAGAACAGCTGAATTGGTCTATAGTGTTTTGTCTACAGTATTTCATTAAATAAGATATATAGCACACAAACCTTTCATTATTGCATAACTGCATGCAATAAGCATACAATAGCTGATTAACCACACAATTGACTTCTTTCCATAAGGAGGGCAAGCCATAAGGATTGCTAAATATCATGATGTGCTTGTTGTTTAAGTTATTATTCTGCCAATGTTTGAAATTTAGTTTTAGCTGTGGTTTTGGGGTTTTTGTTGTTGTTTTTGTAATTGTAAAGCCTTAAATGCGCTTAAAGTTTGAAGTTTTCAGTTATTCCATTTTACATGGACCTACAATCCAAGCAGATTGAAGCAGAAGGCAAGAAATCAAACAAATGAAGATACCAGCAATATACTTTATGAAGATAATCAGCCTTCTGTCACTAAAGAGAAGGAAGACAGAGAATTGGACAAGACAAAAGACTGTATTATCAGTAAAAATAAACAATAATGGACAAGTGCATATATAGACAGAAAGGCAAGATGAACAAAAAAGGCAGAACAGACACCCATTACCATAATAGTTTTGGTAGATGATAATTCTATATTCACATTAGTATATGCTGTAAATATATCAATGCACCTAACAGAGCCAACAGGGGATGTTGTTGTGTTGTTGTTATGTGCCGTCGACTCATAGCATCAGCTCATGTACAAGCCTAAAGACCATTCTATCCTGTGCCAAGCTTGCCATCTCAAACACACTCATTCCCACCACTCCACTCACAGAATCAATCCATCTCATAGACGGTCTTCCTCTCCTGCGTCGTCCTTCCACTCTCCCAAACACGATATGATGACCCTCTCCTTACAACATGCCCAAAATATGTCAGACAAAGCTTCAGAATCCTTGACTCCAGGGAGCATTCTGGCTTCACCCTATCCGGGAAAAACCTGTTTGGTCTCTTAGCAGTCCACTCTTCTCCAGTACCACAGCTCGAAGGCATCAATTCTCTTTCTATCATCCCTATTCACTGTCCAAATCTCCAATGCATAGCACGTAATTGCAAAGACTATAGCCTGGATCAGGCACACCTTAGTCTCCAGCCTGACATTGTTGCTCTTTAGTACTCTTGAGAGGTCCCTCACAGCTGACTTTCCAATGTAATTTGCCTCTTGATTTCCTGGTTGCTGTTACAAAGAGTGTTGACTGTGGAACTAAGTAAACTAAAACTATTAACTATCTCAATCTCTTCAACATCCATACTGATGCTGCCAATTGGCCCAGCGGTGAGAATCTTCGCTTTCTTGATCTTGAGTTTCAATCTATATTGAAGACTACAGTTCTTGACCTTCTGCAGCAAGGGCTTCAGGTCCTCCTCAGTTTCAGCAAGCAGGGTTGTGTCATCTACATAACGCAGGTTGATGATGACTCTTCCACCAATCCTGATGCCACATTCCTCCTCGTACAGTCCAGTGACTCGGATGATCTGTTCTGCATAAAGATTGAAAAGGTATGGAGACAAAACACATCCCCAATGGATCCCCTTCCCAATTTTGAAATGTCCAGTGTCTCCCTGCTCTGTTCTGTTGACTGCCTTTTGGTCCAAGTATAGGTTTCGCATTAGCACAATCAAATGTTCTGAGATTCCCATTCTTCTCAGAGTCAGCTATAGCTTGTTGTGATCCGCACAGTCAAAAGCCTTTGCATAGTCAATGAAGCACAGATAGACATTCTTCTGGTATTCTTTGCTTTCTGCCAAGATCCATCTAACATTAGCTATAATATCCCTAGTACCATGACCTCTTCTAAATCCAGCCTGCACATCTGGCAGTTCTCTGTTGACACATTGCTCCAAATGTTTTTTGGATAATTTTCAACAGAATCTTGCTTGCATGTGATATCAATGATATTGTTTGATAATTTCCACACTCTGTTGGGTAACCTTATTTTGGAATGGGAACAAATATCAATCTCTTCCACTCAGTTGGCCAGCTGGCTGTCCTCCAGATTTCCTGGCGCAACTTAGTGAGCACATCCAGGGCAGCATCTATTTGTTGAAATAAATCAATTGGTATGCTGTCAACTCCTGGAACCTTGTTTTTTGCCAATTCCCTCAGAGCAACTTGAACTTCCTCATATTATCCCAACATGGGATAAAATTGTATAAACTTCTTAAATAATAGCCAAAAAATCTAAGGGAATGAGTTTCTGGACCTATAGCATCAGGACAATAGTCTATAAGCACACATAGGTCATATATGTAACACAATTCAAAAAGACAATGTACAAAAACAAAGACATCCTACTTTCATGAATGGTGATTGGGATTTTATAAGCAAGCTTTGTAAAGGGTCAGGAAAAAAAAAGACAAGAAAATGATGATTAACCACATGGTTTGTCGCAGTTGTTGGAATAACAAGTCTAAGCACAGTAGCCATTGTGAGGATGGTGCAGGATCACGCAGTAGATTTTTCCTTTATATGATCATTGTTGAGTTTGTGTCAACAATAGCATAAAATTGAATAGCAAAAAAGGGAAATAAAAGTTTTTCTTTTTCTGCAAAATAAATACATGAATTAGAAATGCTATACTGCTTCAAAATCTAGAATAGTAAAGAACAAACATGGATTATGACAAATTAATGAGGATGAAATAATCCAGAAACTTTCAATAGTCATTTTATTCCATGAAGACTTATTAACAGGAAATTTTCTTGCTGAAGAAAATGCCTTTACTGAAACTATTGTCATAATCATGAGAAAGAAATTTTAGCTAACTGAGATAATAAATTGCAAATAGTAACCTTTCATGATATCTTTTTCAGTTGCTTTATAGTAACTCTATAAGAAGGAGGTTTTGTGGCTCCTTGTTCACTTTCCTCCCCCTCCAAAAATGTAGTGTAAACCTAAAAGTTAGATTTTCAAGTTGTGTGAGTTAATAAGAACTCAGAAAACAGGTTCTAATTTTATTCTAAAGTCACACTGTCACCTAGTGGTTTCTCACACACAAAAATCTGAGCAAAACATCAAATTACTTATTTAGGCATATTTATCCCTGTGCTTAATAAAAATAACTAAAGAAAAGGAAAGGGGAAAATACTAGAGAAAGTGATGTTATATCTATTTAATTTATTCATAAGAATGTGGAAGTAATTATAACTAATTATGTCATGAATTATTTTTGTTGGAGGATATGTTTTACACAGACATAGAGAGCAATGAAGATTTAATGATGCAGAATGGTTTTGATTATTGAAAACTATTTGATAATACATTATTTTCTTACTTTTCACTAGTAGAGTTATATAAACTAGTTCCATTCATAGTATTGAAACTTCTTTTGTTGCCTTAAAATAATCACCTTTCTACAACTGACAACTTCCAGGAGCTCATTTTTAACTTTCTCTTCACTTTAGTCCACTTTTCCTTGCCGCTTTCTCCAAAAAGAATAGAGGCATCTTGGGCTATTGGTAATAATTTCTTTCTTTGCTTACTACTGCAAAGAGTCATAAGAAGATTACAGCGTCAGATGAAAATACATGCACAAGATATCATATGTGGTGCAAAAATTGGTTTTAAACAAAATCATGAGGTTGATGAAAGTTGACACATAACTCTTCAAGTTCAGCCATTATTTAAGAAGAATGGTGCCCTTTTAATTTCTTTCTCCAAAATAGTTGAAATTTCTTGCATTCCAGTCTTTCTGGATCTTTGTGTCACACTACCAAGCAGATGGAAGAAAGAGTACCTAATTTTCATTTTATCTTCTAAGGTAGTTAAACCAAAACCCACTGGAAGGGTCAACTATTGGTCGATTCTGACTCTCTGGCTCACAATAACAAGGCAGTTAAGTTAATCCAAAGAACTCAATTAAAATAGAAACTGCTAGAGAAAAATACTAGTTGATTGAAAAGAAGTCAATTTTAACTGTACTTGTAAAGTGTGGTATGTCACCACCAATGGTAAGTTAGGGGACGTTAAGTTTAAAACACAACCACAGTTTATTTATGGCTATTAATATTTTTAAAAAAATAATTACCAAAGTTAATGCATTGTTATGATTTTGTGGTTTCTACTTCCTTCTCTATATCTCTAAGTGTTTACACATAAAAGTTAAGGTGTATTTCTGAGGATGGAGGAAAGAAGCATACTTAAGTATATACATCAAAAAATGGTAACTCTTAAGGACAGGACATATAATTGTCAGAAAAATAAACCTTTGCTAAATACTACAGCTCTAGGTCCAGAGATAAATACTTGAAATATTCTTTTATTTATTTTGTTATTTCTCAGAATATGCACAGAAAAATATACATCAGTTAAAAAGTTTCTACATCTATCAGCAGGCAGTACCACGATAAATGCAGAAGAGAACTTGCTTGGATTAACAATCAACACTCTTGGCACTAGTAGTCAGGATGTTAAAAAACAAATTACACTGGTAAATCCCACTGTCAGAGACATCTCCAGAGTACTAAAGAGCAACATAGGAACTCAAGTGCACCTGGTTAAAGCCATGGTCTTCGCAGTTATTTGTTACACATTAAAGAGCTAGACAATGACAGATTGACAGAAGACTAGATGTCTTTGAGTTGTAGGCTGAAGAAGAAAGAGTATGGAACATGCCATAGGCTTCCAAGAGAAGAAATAGGTCTGTTCTGGAGAGTATTAAACCAAGTGATCCTTTAGAGGCAAGAATTTTGAAGCTCCGTTCCACATACTTTTAGCAGATTTCCATGAGGCACTAGTCCTTGGAGAAGGACAGCATGTTTGGAAGGACAGCTCAGAAGAGGAAGAGCCTGAATGAGATTAATTAATACAGTAACTAGGTTAAAGAGGGTAAGTATGTAGGAGGCAGTGAGATTGGCTCAGGGTAGGGCAGAATTCAGAGCTATTCTACATAGAGTTGCTACCAGTTGCAGGCAACTGGATAGAACATAACAACAACATGTATCACTAATGCCTCTGATTGTAATTTTTGAGCTCTGTAGCTATTCTTACCCTCTTTAGTGTTCCTCTCTATTAGTATAATTTCAATGGTCCCTAAGATTACTACCTAATCTTTTGAGTTGCTATTGAGTTTTTTTGCTCTTATAGAGAGAATTCTTAAAATACTACAATGAAATGTGCGAGGAGCTAGAGTCGGAAAATCAAAAGGGCCGAACTCGCTCAGCATTTCTTAAGCTCAAGGAACTGAAGAACAAATTCAAACCTAGAGTTGCTGTAATCAAGGATGCTTTAGGGAGAATATTAAATGATCCAGGAAGTATTAAAAGAAGATGGAAGGAATATACTGAGTCATTATATAGAAAGGAATTGGCAGATACAGAGGAATATAAAGTAATAACATATGAGCAAGAGCCTATGGTGATGAAGGAAGAAGTTCAAGCTGTTTTGAAGGAAATAGCAAAAAATAAGGCACCAGGAATAGATGGTATGCCAACTGAAGTATTTCAGATAACAGATGTTGCCCTGGTTGTGCTCACCAAGCTGTGCCAAGAAATCTGGAGAACAACCACTTGGCCAACTGACTGGAAGAGATCTATATTTGTTCCCATTCCAAAGAAAGGTGACCCAACTGAGTGTGGAAACTACAGAACAGTGTCATTGATTTCACATGCAAGCAAGATTCCACTGAAGATTATCCAAAAACGATTAGAACAGCACATCAGCAGAGAACTGCCGGAAGTCCAGGCTAGGTTTAGAAGGGGTCGTGTTACTAGGGATATTATTGCTGATGTTAGATGGGTCTTGGCTAAAAGCAGAGAATACCAGAAGAATGTCTATCTGTGTTTCATTGATTATGCAAAGGCATTTGACTGTGTGGATCATAACAAACTGTGGCTGACTCTGAGAAGAATGGGAATCCTAGAACATTTAATTGTGCTAATGCGAAACCTGTACTTAGACAAAGAGGCAGTAGTCAGAACAGAGCAGGGTAACACTGCTTGGTTCAAAATTGGGAAGGGTGTACGCCAGGGATGCATCCTGTCTCCATACCTTTTCAACATGTATGCAGAGCAGATTATCCGAGAAGCTGGGCTCTATGAGGAGAATTGTGGCATCAGGATTGGCGGAAGATCTATTAACAATCTGCGTTATGCAGATGACACAACCTTGCTTGTTGAAACTGAGGAGGACCTCATGCACTTGCTGCGAAGGGTCAAGGACTGCAGCCTTCAGTATGGACTGAGGCTCAATGTCAAGAAGACAAAGATTTTCACCACTGGACCAATTGGCAGCATCAGGATGGATGACGAAGAGGTTGAGATTGTTCATAGCTTCAGTTTGCTCGGCTCCACAGTCAACAGTCTTGGCACCAGCAGTCAGGAAATCAAAAAGCGTATCGTGATGGGAAAGTCTGCTGTTAGGGACCTCTCTAAAGAACTCAGGAACAACGGTTTCTCTCTGGAGACTAAGGTGCGCCTGATACAGGCCATGGTATTTGCAATCGCTTGTTATGCCTCAGAGAGTTTGACAATGACTAGGGAGGACAGAAGGAGAGTTGATGCTTTTGAGCTGTGGTGCTGGAGAAGAGTACTGAATGTACCATGGACTGCCAGGAAAACAAACAGATCCATCTTGGAGAGGATTAAACCAAGCTACTCCTTGGAGGCAAGGATCCTGGGGCTTCATCTGACATACTTTGGACATGTTGCCAGGCGGGACGGGTCCTTGGAGAGGGACATCATGCTTGGGAGGGTGGAGGGACAGCGCAGGAGGGGAAGACCCTCTATGAGATGGATTGATTAGGTGACTGGGGTAATGGGGATGGGTGTGTCGGAGGCAGTGCGGTTGGTGCAGGATAGAGCAGGGTTTAGGGCTGTTGTGCATAGGGTTGCTATGAGTCGAAAACGACTTGACTGCGTATAACAACAACAACAACAAATACTACTATTTGAGTTTTATTAAACATTAGGGGACTTTTTTTGCGGGAGGGTTGCGGGGGCTTGTTTAAAGTTTAAAGATTATTCAAGGGGCATTTTTATTCCAATAGTTTCAAGAATTCATCCAACCTTCCTGACTTCTGGATGTCTGGAATCAGCGCATATGAAATTCTGTTCTGCATTTACTCTTTTAGATATGTCTTCTTCTAGGGAGTTTTTTGATATATGAATTTTTATGTGGATCAAAATATTCATTAGCGGTATCCAGGCACTATCCAGTTCCTCATGTTTAATGGAAAAAGAGGCAGCATCTCATGAAGACAATTAGCCACACACTCCATTTCCTCCTTCTATTCCTGACGCTCCTTTCTCCCTTTCTCTGTTGTACCAGGTGAATAGAGACTAATTGCCTAGCCTTGGCTGGCTGCTTATAGGATTTAAGACCTTGGGACTATGCAACGAAGTAGGAGGCAGAACATCAGAGGACTCGATGTTAATTGAACTAAGTAATTGGCATGTTTCATGAAAGCATAAGGAGTTTTGGTTTCATTAAAGTAGCCATAAAAGATTTTTTTATCATTGATGGAAATATACCTATGAATTTCATTCAGAGGAAAAAAAACCCTAAATTTAATAATTTCCCTTTTGTATTTACATTTCTGAAGAACTTTCACAAACCAAGAAGTTTCTGAAGTTTAGAGCCATACTTACAACTTCTGGGTTTAGTGAGCGCATAACTTATAGAAAGAAATTTGAGACCAACCTGAAAAAAACATAGCTCATGAAATTGAGTATGCATCTATGACTTGATTAAATATTAATGGGAATTCATTATCTACAGTTATTGCATAAGCTTTAGTGTAGAGACTAAGGTGCTTCTGATCCAGGCCATGGCCTTTGTAATTACTTGCTAGGCATCAGAAATCTGGACAATGACTAAGGATGACAGAAGAAGAATTGATGCCTTTGAGTTGTAGTGCTAGAGAAAAATTTTTAATGTACCATGGACCACCAAGAGAACAACCAAGTCCGTCATGGAGAGGATGAAACCAAGTTTCTCCTTGGAGACCAAGATTGTGAAGCTCCGTCTCACATATTTTGGACACGTGGCCAGTGGGGACCAGTCATTGGAAAAGGACATCATACTTGAAAGAATGGAGGG
>NW_006400154.1:1039393-1047067 GCF_000299155.1 Elephantulus edwardii
TTTTTTTACTATAAAGGCAACCCCGTTTTTCCTTGTCTTTTCATAGCCAGAGTAATATATCATATGGTCATCAGACTCAAAATGCCCCATGCCAGTCCATCTCATCTCTCCAATACCAAATATGTCAATATTTATGCGTTCCATTTCTTTCTTAACAATTTCTAATTTTCCTTCATTCATGGTTCCTGTCTGAAAATGCAAAGAAACTTGTCATGTTACTGAACAACTAAATAAATGCCAATAGCTGACAGAGAGTGCACAGCAAGGCTCATAAACTCTATTTGCTGATCTTGTTTATCTTCTTCGGCTTTAGAGTACCCAAGGGGAAAAAGAATCACTGTTATGGGCAATTTGATAAATGCAATGTGGGTTTGCTTGGGAATTTCTTTGTTTCTGATGCATGGGGTCTATTTCAAATACACAAACACATCAAAAGTCCAACCAACTCTCACTTGAGAATAAGGGGCCGGGGAGGGGTACATGCTATAGAACTGAAAATCTTCTTTGGGGGACAGGAAGTTATTAATGATGGATACAAATTAAGTCTATGCATATCAAGTCAGTGTTAGGAAAATCATAATCTTAATTATGGAGAAGCTATAGTTTTAAGCATAAGAGAAATTAGTTTATTCCTCAATATACTTTGAACAGTGCATACACTCATATTTGCTGTTGCTGTTGTCAGGTGTCATTAAGTTGGTTCCAAATGATAGCAACCCAAATACAAATAGAAAAAAACATTTCCAATGACATCCTCACAATCAGTGCTATGCTCATTTCATTGTTGAAGCCACTATATCAATATATCTCATTTAGTCTTCCTCTTTTTTGCTAATGCTTTGCTTTACAAAGAATAATGTCCTTCTTCGGGTACTGGTTGTTCTGAAACATGCCAAAAGGATGTGAGTCAGAGTCTTACCATCTTCACTTCTTTTTTTTAATTTTCATTTTATTATTTTGTGTGTGTGTACTGTCAAATCAGATCTGACTGGTACAGAAGGAGATTGCCCCTCCTTCTCCACCAGAGCATCTGGTCGATTCAAACCGTGCACCTCTGGGATTGCAGTGCAGCTTCTTGCCACTAGGCCATCTTCACTTCTAAGGAGCATTTGGCTACACTTCTTCCAAGACATATTTGTTTATCTTTCTGGAATTCCATGGTAAATTCAAAACTCTTCATCAACACTGCAATTCCAAAGAATCAATTCTTCAGTCTTCTTCATTCATTGTTCAACCTTTATGTGCATGTAAGAACCAAAAATAGCATACGTTTGAGTTAGATACAGCCAATTTTCCCAGAGTAATAAATAATTTGTTTTCATAATTACTGCTTCCATGGGCTTTGAGTCTTAATCCAAATAAAATGAAATCCTTGAAAGCTTCAGTCTTTTCTCTGTTTATCATCATTTTACTTGGTAAAATTATTTTACCTTACTTTACTTGTAAGGATTTTTGTTTTCTTTATTATATTGAGGTGTAATCCATATAGAAGGCAGACACAATTCTCAGAAAATACACTTGAAGTCTCTTAATATAAAACTCATCTGCAGAGCTCAGGAATTATGATTCATAAACTATAAAAATATTGACATCTTTCATAGCATATGCATTATTCAAACATTCAGAGTCTTATAACAGAATATTAATTTATTTTCTGACTTATTAAAAATTGTTGAAGTTACTGAAACTCTATATCACCTTGATGAAATGTTCATTATTTTTCCATTGTAATAAAGTGCAATATTCAGTGAGTTATGGTGGTAAAAGAAGTTTGCACAAATGCAAAAGATGATTACTTTCTTGCGATCATATCTGGAAACCAAAAAAATCAGGCCACGGAGAATATACAAATCTCCTTGTGATATGAACAGAGAAAAAGTGCAAGGATATGTTTATATACCACCACCATGAAATAAAAGATGGCTGTGCTGAATGTCAAACCTCTATCTTATACTACAAACCAAGGCTAGCAGAAAATACTCGAGACAGAATAGACAACACAGAGTTTTGCAATTGAATATAGTGGTTTTCTATGACAAGAGCTATAAAAACAGACACACATGTCAATGAGAATGTGTTGAATGAATGCTGTAGGAAAACACAGATTGTCACAGAGAAGGTATGTTTACCTGTGGAAAACTCTTTCATCTATTTCAGTTAATATAATTTTGTACTTGACTGTACATACATGAGGACTTCTGGTGACCTAGTGGATAAAGAATTAAGCTATCAAGGCATATGGTTCAGATCCACAAGCTGCTCGATGAAAGAAAGATGGACAGTTTTCTGTCTTGAATTTAAAGCCTCCAAAAATCCACTGGAGGGTTGACCATGAGTCAGCTCCAGCCTGATAATGCATAATAACAGCATGCTCAAGGATGCTTTGGGCAGAATATTAAATGATCCAGGAAGCATTAAAAGAAAATGGAAAGAGTATACAGAGTCATTGTACCAAAAGGAATTGGTGAACACGGAAGAATTTCATAAAACAATGTTTGAGTAAGAGCCTGTGGTGATGAAGGAAGTAGTTTAAGCTGCTCTGAAAGAATTGGCAAAAAACAAGGCCCCTGGAATGGATGTCATACAGATTGTTATATTTCAGCAACAGATGATGCCCTGGATGTGCTCACCAAGTTGTGCCAAGAAAACAGAAGGACAACCACCTGGCCTACTGACTAGAAGAGATCTATATTTGTTTCCATTCCAAAGAAAGGTGATCCAACAGAGTGTGGAAATTATCAAACAGTATCACTGATATCACATGCAAGCAAGATTTTGCCAAAGGTTATCCCAAATCAACTGGAACAGCACATCAGCAGAGAACTGCTTGATGTGTAGGCTGGATTTAGAAGAGGCCATGGCTCTAGGAATATTAATGTCAGATGGAACTTGGCTTTAAGCAGAGAGTGCCAGAGAAATGTCTATCTATGTTCCATTGACTATGCAAGGCATTTGACTGTGTGGATCACAACAAACTGTGACTGACTCTGAGAAGAATGGGAATCCCAGACCACTTGATTGTCCTTATATGAAACCTATACCTGGACAAAGAGACAGTTATTAGAACAGAACAAGGAAACACTGCATGGTTCAAAACTGGGAAGGGTGTGCGTCAAGGATGTGTCCTATCTCCATATCTTTTCAATCTATGTGTAAAACAGATTATCCGGGAGGCTGGGCTCTATGAGAAGTGTGGCATCAAGACTGGAGGTAGACTCAACAATCTGCTTTATGCAGATGACACAATATTGTTTACTAAAACTAAGGAGGACCTGAAGCGCTTGCTACAGAAGGTCAAAAATATCATCCTTCAATATGGATTGAAGCTCAGCATCAATGAAACAAAGATTCTCACCATTGGGCTGATTGGCAGAATCATGACAGATTATAAACAGATTGAGATTGTTGACAGCTCTACAGTCAACACTCTTGGTACTAAGCAGCCAGGAAATTAAAAGACAAATTGCATTGGGAAAGTCTGCTGTCCAAGACCTCTCTAAAGTACTGAAGAGCAAGAATGTCAGTTTTGAAACTAAAGTGTGCCTGATCCAGGCCATAGTCTTTGCAATTACTTGCTATGAATCAGAGAGCTGGACAATGACTAGGGATGATAGAAGGATAATTGGTGTCTTTAAGCTGTGGTATTGGAGAAGAGAATTGAATTTACCATGGACTTGTAGAAGAACAAACAATTTCATCCTGGAAAGGGTGAAGCCAGGCTGCTCCTTGGAGGCAAGCATTCTGAAGCTCCACCTGACATACTTTGGACATGTTGCAAGGTGGGATCAGTCCTCGGAGAGGGAAGTCATGCTTGGGAGGGTGCAGGGACAGTGCAGGAGAGGAAGACCCCGGATGAAATGGATTCATTCAGTCACTGGGGTAACAGGGATGGGCGTGTCAGAGACAATGATATTGGCAAAGGATAGAGCAAGGTTTAGGGCTGTTGTGCATCAGGTCGCTATGAGTCGCAGGTGACTCGACAGCACATAACAACAACAACATACGTAAATTACTATATATTACAAGTTCTGATGGCTAATGCTTTCTGTATTGTACTTCTAGCCAAAAGATCAAGTGTTCAAATCCATTAGCTATTGTACTAGAGTATCGATAAAGAAAAACAAAGGGGAAGCATACTAAAAGAAAAGAGCTGAACAGATTTCAAAGGGCACTTAAGAAAACAAAGAAAAGTAGTAGAATGGAATGTGCAGAGAGCTGGAATTAGAAAATAAAAGGTAAGAACTTGCTTTGCTTTTCTTAAGCGGAAAGAACGGGAAACGTTAAGCTTTGAGATACAATATTGAAAGATGCTATGGACAACATATTGAATTACTCAGGAAGGTATCAAAAGAAGATGGAAGGGGATATTATAAAGATTTAATCCCTGTGTGCATCAAAATCTTTTCCCAACAGAGTGAAAAGAATGCATGCCAACTAGAAACAAACATTTGGCTATGCCATATCAGACAAGAGTCTCAAAAAGTTTACAGAATACTCTTCAGCTTCCACAAGAAAAAGATGGACAACCCAATTACAAAATGGATGAAAGATATGGAAAGAATTTTCACAGAGGAAGATATTCAAATGGCCCACAGACACATGAAGAATTGCTCAAAAATATCTGGCAATAAGAATGATGCAAATAAAACCCATGATGAGATAACATCTCAATCAGCAGCAGTACAAAGTTTAAGGACAGCAAGTAATAAGTATTGGAGAAGATTTGTTAAGCTAGGAACCCTTATACATTGTTGGCAGATTGAAAATGGTACAACCACTCTGGAAGGTGGGTTGGCACTTCCTCAAAAAGTTGAACATAGAAACTCCATATAACCCAACTATTCCACTGCTTGGAATATACCCTGAGAAAATGAGAACTGAGACCCCAACAGAGACTTTAACACCAATGTTCATAGCAGTGTTATTCACCATTGCAAGAATATGATAACAACCTAGATATCCAACCACAATAGAATGGCTTGAGAAATTATGGTATGTTCAAACAATGGAACACTATGCAGCATGCAGAAGCAGTGATTTTGTAAATTACTACCTAACTTGGGAGGGACTGGAGAGCATTAGGCTGAGTGAACTAAGTCAATCCCATAAGGACAAATAGTGTATAAAATCAGTACTGTAGAATGAGTATGAAGATCGGGGGTGGGGTGGAAGTAGAGAAGTGAGGATGGGCATGGGGTGGGGTGGTTAACCATAGGGTCGCATAATTTGGTAGGCAGGAGTAGTGGTGAAGGAATTGGGGAAAATCTGGTGTGAGAAAGAATTTATCTGAACTTTGCAAATAAATCACCATAAAATATTAAAAAAAACCCCAAAACAATTAATGGGAATGATTGCATGAAACACAACATGAATAAAGAATAGTGTGAAACACACACATACAGAAAGAAGATGGAGGCATGCCCAGCCACTACATGAAAAAGAACTGACTGACACTGAAAATTTCAGTAGTACCAAATAAGTAGAAGCCAAGGTAATGAAGGAGGAAGCAGAAGCTGTATTGAAGGAATTGGGGGGAAAATAAGTCCCCAGGAAATGATGGGATAACAATTGACTTGTTTCAATAAAAATATACAGCATTGGTCTGTAGTCTGCACCAGGAAATCTGGGGGATGGCTCTCTGGCCAATAGATTTCTAAGAGATTCCTATTTGTTTCCATTCCCAAGAAAGGTGATTAACAGAATGTGAAAACTATTGAACATTATCATTAATATCGCATGCAAGTAAAATACTGCTGAAGTTCAAAAGCAGCTAGAAGAGTACAAAGATAGAAAACTTCTTGAAGTTCAAGCAGGACTTAGAAAAGGTTGTGGCACTGTCTGAAAGTAAAAAATACAGAAGAATGCTTATTTGTGCTTTATTGACTATGCAAAGGCATTGGACTGTGTGGATTATAACAAGTTGTGAGTAACATTAAGAATTCCAGAGCACTTAATTGTGCTGATGGGAAACCTACACCCAGACCAGAGTATACAAACAGAGAAACGGAACACTATATGGTTTAAAATTAAGAAGGGAATGTGCCAAGGTTATATTCTCTCCCAATACATATTCATTTTTTTATACTGGGCAAATTGAGAAGCTGGGTCTATGAAGAAGAATGTGGCCTCAATGTCAAAGGAAGATTCATTAATAAACTGTGTTATGCAGATGCCACAACCTTGCTTGCTTAAAGTGAGGAGACTTGAAGCACTTGTTTCAGAAAATAAGAAAAATATAGTCTTCTATAGGAATTATACCTCAATATCAAGAAAAAAAGATTCTTACCACTGGACTGATCAGCAATACCATAATAGATGGAGAAAAGATTAAAACTGTCATCTAAAGCTTTATCTTACCTGGATCCACAATTCACACCCTTAGTACCAGCAGTCAGGAAACTAGAAGATGCATTGCATTGAAGAATACTGCAATAAGGTAACTCTCCAAACAATTGAAGAGCAATGATGTAAGTTTGAGCACTAAGGTGCATCTGATTCAGGCCATGGTCTTTATGGTCACTTGCTATGCATCTGAGAGCTAGACAATGATTTAGGATGACAGAAGAAAAATTGATGCCTTTGAATTGTGGTGTTGGAGAATAGTACTGAATGGGACTGTCAAAAGAACAACAAATATGTCTTAGAGAAGTGCAGCCCGGGTGCTCTTTGGTGGCAATGATAATGAGACTTTTCATCACATATTTCAGTTAAGTTGCTAAGAGGGAATATTCCTTGGAGATGGAAATGATGTTTGCCAGAGTAGAGGTTTGGCGAAGGAGTGGAAGACCCTCAACAATTTGGACTGACACAGTGACTGACGCAATGGGATCTAGTGTGTCAGGAAGTGTGAAGAAGGTACAGAAACGTACAGTTTCAGATATATTGTTCATAAGATTGTTTGGGGTCATATTTGACTTGACAGTACCTAACAACAACTATGACAGGTGTCAGTGGGCTTCACACACACAACTCACGATCTTTCTCGCTAGTCATTTTGAGTTGGAATCAGCTCAGTGGCATGTAACAATTATTTATTCATCTGCTCTCTTTCTATACGCCTGGCACTGTTGGAAATGTTCTACAAATATTAATGTATTTAAGTCAAGTATGTGTGTGTAGTAATATATTGCAAATAATTATCACCAAATTTTAATCCATCAGAAGAGCTTTAATGCTTTGCCTCTGAGTACTACAAAGTACAAGCTGTGTTATCATGACTGATACTATTAAAGCTCTAATGTAAATCAGCACAGCATGATTCTGCCAAGTACTTCATCTCTGTTTCAGCCAGAGTTCAGTCAGAAACCACTCCAATTATTTTAACAGAATGACTGTTTTAATGGGGTACTGAAGACTGAAAAATGAGAAAACACTAAGAAATCATGAAAGTAACTACACTACCTCTGGAGCTGGGGGAGCAAACAAAGTGGGAACATCATAATCTTAGAAGCTTGAAGGAGAAAGCCAATGCTGCTCAGCTTGAGTTGTTGCTGATGTCTTTAAGGAAAAAAGGTGAGACTGACTTTTTTTAAGTATTGGAAACGGAAATGAAGACTTACTGCTGTCAAGGAGCATGGCTGGAGAGGGAAGAGGTGTTATTCTCAGAAACTGGAAAACAAAGAGGTTGAGCCAGTGGCTGGAAGGCGCTTCCTCTTCCAGCCCTTCAGTCGGGGT
>NW_006400154.1:1047167-1055197 GCF_000299155.1 Elephantulus edwardii
TGCTGTGGAATCAGTTCCATCTCCTAGTGACCCAGAAAGTTTCCGAAGTTGTAAATCATAATGGGAAGAGACAGGCCATCTTGCTCCTTAGAAGTAACTGGTGGCTTCAAAACACTGAAGATATATGGCTTTTAGTTTAGTGGCAATCTCAAGGTGGACTAAACACCAGAGCTCCCTTAGCTGGAAAATCAAAAGCAATTTGCAGAGTCTCAGTCCTGGAATCTCAAAGTTAGGAAAAGTGGGCTTGAGACTGTGAGGCAGTCTTAGGTAACGTCTTTTAACTAAAAGTGGAGAATTCACTTTTCCTAAACTTGTGTCTCTTACATAAAAATGAAAGCCTTTGCACTCTTATTCACTCCTCTTTATCACTGTAATCCTTGGAAACATTCATTAAGATATTGTTGACATCGTACTTGGTACACTCTGTTTCACCTGCACAGCATGCATTAGGTTCCTAACAAATATTAGTTGAATGAATGAATGAGTAAAAGTATATTCTCAGCATAACTCTGACTTCTGTATTCTTTCTAAACAATGAATATTTTATCCTTTGATCATTTGACTTAGGGTATAAATAATGTATGCTGCAGAAACTTAGCAAACCATTGCAGAAGCATGAATTCAAAACTTCAGAAGCTCTAGTATGCAATTAAGACAGCAAATACAGCTTTTGCTTATTTCTCTCTTAAACTCGTGAGGGAGGCGAGAAAAGAAGTCAAAACAGTACATGTATTTGATTTCCTCTTAGAAAGAACATGGTATTCTGAAACTCTAATTATAAACCAAGCTACTCATTGAGTTATTTGCTTAGCTTAAAAAAAATAAACACAAAACCAAAAAACAGCACACACACACACACACACACACACCTGATTACTTTCATTATTGTTGTGTAGGAACCAGCTCATAATGGACTCACCAGCAGATTTTTGGAAGTTTTAATGTGCACAGGAGATTTCCCATCTTTATCCCACTGAGCCGTGAGATTTCCCATCTTTATCCCACTGAGCCGTCAATATGTTCAAACTCCTGGCTTTGGGTTGGTAACACAATTGCCTATCTGCTAGGCTGCCTGAGCTTCCTAGTATAAAAAAATTAAAAATATGTTATTCTATCTTTATTTTTTAAAAACTGAGACATATGTTTGCTGTTTCTTATTTCTAGACTCATCTTTCTTAGTTCATCTTCAATATCTCCTGTTGGTGGAAGTACTTCCAAAGTATCAATACTTGACCAAGTACAGAAAATGTTACTTTATGACACTAATTCTATAAAACTGTGGTTGAAAGATAAGATACAAATGGTATAAAATTTCATTTCCTTTGCATAGTGTTGAATTCATTTTATAGCATTCACTCATCACTGAATGTATGTTCTTTTCAAAATATAAGTAACACAGTATTGAGTGTCCAAGTAAGGAGATGGAACTGAATTACTGAAACAATGGTCTTCAAATACCATTTCTTACTCCAGAAAAAGTGCTTCAGATGGCTAACAGACACATGAAGAAATGCTCAAAATCCCTAGCCCTAAGAGAGATGCAAATTAAAACAACTATGAGATATCATTTCACCCCAGTCAAAATAGCAAAATTTAACAGAACAGCAAGCAACAAATGCTGGCGAGGTTGTGGAGAAACTGGAACCCTGATTCACTGTTGGTGGGAGTGTAAAATGGTGCAACCCCTGTGGAAAGCAGTATGGCGCTTTCTCAAAAAGTTGCAAATAGAGATACCATTTGACCCAGCAATTCCACTCCTGGGAATATACCCTGAAGAGACCATAGCTGACATCCAAGCAGATATATGCACACCCATGTTTATTGCAGCTTTGTTCACAATAGCAAGGAGTAGGAAACAACCTAAGTGCCCATCAACAAACGAATGGCTAGAGAAGCTGTGGTATATTCGCACAATGGAATACTATGCTGCATTAAAAAACAAGGAACTCATGCAATATTATTCAAAATGGTTGACTCTGGAGAACATTATGCTGAGTGAAATATCCCAGTCACAAAAGGACAAATATTACATGATGCCACTGTTGTAGAATGCGACTGTCCTTGGGGTTGGGGAGAGACTGAGTAAGATGGGTTCAATAATGTATACTGCACTGAAACAGAGGAGGGAGAGAACCGTCTAAAAGAGAGATGTAACTGGGTATTTCTGTCATCACAGGAAACTAGAGCGAGGGCTGCATGGTGGAGGGGACCTGGGGGAGTGTTTGTAAAACAATGAAAGAATCTTTTCTTTTACTTTTCCATAATTTTTGGACTCATGTATTTATAACTTGTTAGTCAAATTTGTGTCTTCTAGGTTGCAACACCCCCATGATACATCTTGAAGGATATGTACATGTACAGCCAAGCACAATCAATAAGAGTGCATCTGAATTCCAAAATCAATCTCCATAATAGTCTATGTGTTTCCTACTGCCAAAGGGGCCCTTTAGAGTAGTGAGAGAAGATCTTCACCCTGAAACCCACAGCGTCCCTTTTCAGCAGGAAGTAGCTAAGAGAATACGCCGTCCCCTTTTCCTTATGACTCAGGGTGAAGTCTCTCTCAGGGAGGAGTGATAGGGAATGGCAAAGGATACACTGACAAAGAAGATTAATCAGAACTGGCTTTGACAAGCACTGTGGCATTTGGGCAAGAACAAACTGGGAGGAGGGTAGAGAGAATAGTGCAACAATGAATGAGTGGAAGCCCAAAATATCTGTAAATGTTTATGAAAATTAATAAAATATAATTATAGAAAAAAAAGTGCTTGAAAGATTTATGTAGACTTATTTTCCCATATGATATTATCAATATTGTTCAAGTGTTCATCAAGACTATTCGAGACCATTACTTTGTAGACAATTAAAGAGTTGGAATACTTTTCCTAGAAACATTTCTAAATGTTAGCAGGCAATTCAGGCCTGAAGAACAGTTAAGTATAAACAAATTTTAATGTACTGTGTGGTCAATCTATTAGTCTACTGCTTAATCATGGTCATCTGTTTCATTTTACAAAACACGTTTTGCTGACATTAATTGCATTATTAGATGATCAAATAAGGATACACTTATTTGTTTACAATCCATTTGTGGCTTACACAAAGGCATGCTATTGTACATTAGGGGTATTTCTGCTTATGAGGTTATTTGCTTGTAAGGCTGTTTACAAGTATAAAAAGAAGAGGAAGTCAGAGGATAATGTTCGTATGATCAGTTGTATAAGCTTTCATGAGAAGTCTTTTATACTTTTAGCAAAATGTACATTTCCTCTTGATGTAGTTTCTACCTATTAGGTTGCTAATAAGTAGATCGTCCAGAACCACCATTCACTCTGTGGAGAAAAGATTGTTTATCTCCTATAAAGACTTACAACCTCTGAAGTCCAGGGTTACCGTGAGTCAGAATAGAATCCATGGCAGTAGATTTGGGTTTACTTTATTAGAATTTTTTTTAAGATATATTCTGCTCTCGAAAACAATGTATTCTAATTTTTTAAATAAACTAGTATTTTTTAAAAAGGTGAGGGCTGATATATAATTGAAAAAATCCAGGGGATTTTTTACAAAAATATTGCTTAATAAAGTAATTGCTGACAGTTAAAATTAAAACAACAACAACAACAACTAAATATATAAACCATTAGTCTAGCTTCAACTAAATAATAATAGCAATGTATCAAATAGGATTGCAATTTGTGTTACCTTATATCAGGGTTTCCTAACTCCTAGACCAATTGACATTTTTTAAGAGAAAATGCATTGTTCTGGAAGGCTGCCCTGAACATTACAGTACTGGAAGGTATTTAGGGAAACCCCTAGCCTTTACCTACTATCCCCTTTAGTGAAACATCCCCTACTGAGATTCATTACCTTCTATCTTACTTCCCTTCTATTTATTCCTATTTTTCTTGTCTTCTCCTTTGGGATATATTATTTAGGATTTGAAGATGATCCTTTCTCAATTATTTATCAAGTGGCTTACCATGGAAGAGTAGTCTAGGATATTGAGTTAGTTTAGAGACACTGAAAACATCTGTCAGTGGAAATGATGGTTTTATGGTTGCTTTAATTACTCTAATATTTTCTAAGAGAGCAATGCATAGAATCCATTATTCTAAAGGCACCTATACTCAAAATTGTTTAAGAGTAGTAATAGAGTAACCTTAACCATTAAGATTTACAATTATATATTTTCACTCTTTTTCTTTGTTCAAAATTAATGCTGTTAAAAGTTAAATATATTTCATGACATTTATTCTGTCCTGATTAATAATACAGTAATTATTAATTTAATACTCAGTAAAGTTATCTGAAAATAAGATCACTAGTATTAATTTAAAGAGTCAATATTATTAAATAATATAGCATATATTGACTTATTTATATTTTGGGTTTATAAAATCTACTTTTTAGTCATGTTGAATTTAAATTATTGGTTCATTATCTTACATGTCATTGCTGCATGAAATGGGACAGCTTAAAGACATATAGGCTTTGAGATGAAATAATTAGAAGATTATAAACATGTCAGTAAGGTTCACAAAACCTTAATGTTCTTTCCAACCTAATCCCATTGTTTGATTAATGCCATGAGATATAATATTGCAAATCTAACTAGACATGAAACCAAGTCATTGTATAACAACATTTGTGACAACATAAAATATTCATGGCTAATAAATGAAAAATTAATCAATTAAAAAAGAGATAAACTTCTTTCATGATTAGCAAAATAAAATTGACTTAGAAAAGAAATAATGCTATTATACTTATAATTAGTATCAATATATTAGAAAGATATGCAATCTTTAATAACCAGAAGTCATTAATTCTTGTATGAATAGATATCAGTTAAAAACTGTAACTGTGATTGAGCCCTGAAAAATTAAATCTTTGCATCCTCGGCTTTGTCAATGTACAAGGAAATATAAATTCTAGAAGAAATTTATCTGTTGTAGCTAACAAAGACTTGAGGTTTCTATTGGCAGAGAAATTAAAACAAATTTTAGGAAACAGCTAATCCAAATAAATGTGAATAAATTATTATATTTACTTCCAGTCTTCACTATCAACTACTTCTAAAGTTACACCTTTCAGCAGGTGACTTGACTTATAAATTAGGAAAAATTGGCAGACATAGCATACCTGGACTTCAACTAGACATAAGGGAAGATTCCACATAATATATTGGTGGTCATTAATGTACCATAGAGTTGGAACCAACTCATAGCTGACCTTCTGGTAGATTTTCAGATGCAGTAATTCACACTAAATAAATTTCACATGCAAGCGAGATTCTACTGCAGATTATCCAAAAACAGCTGGAACAACACATCAGCAGAAATTTGCCAGAAGTCCGGGCTGGGTTTAGAAGGGGTCCTGGTACTAGGGATATTGTAGCTAATTATAGATGGATCTTAACTGAAAGCAGGGAATACCAGAGGAATGTCTATCTGTGTTTCATTGATTATGCAAAGGCATTTGACTGTGTGGATCATAACACATTGTGGCTGACTCTGAGAAGAATGGGAATACCAGAACACTTGTTCGTGCTAATGTGAAACCTATACCTGTACCAGGAGGCAGTCATCAGAACAGAGCAAGGGAACACTGCATGGTTCAAACTTGGGAAGGGCGTATGCCAGGGATGTGTCCTATCTCCATACCTTTTCAACCTGTATGCAGAACAGATTATCTGGGAGGCTGGACTCTATGAGGAGAAATGTGGGGTCAAGATTGGTGGAAGATCTATCAAGAATCTGATCAAGAATCTGTGATATGCAGATGATACAACCCTGCTTGCTGAAAGTGAGAAGGACCTGAAGTGCTTGCTGCAGAGGGTCAAGAACTGCAGCCTCCACTATGGATTGAGGCTCAATGTCAAGAAGACAAAGATTCTCACCACTGGAACAATTGGCAGCATCAGAATGGATGGTGAAGAGATTGAGATTGCTCACAGCTTTAATTTGCTTGGCTCCACAGTCAACACTCGGCACCAGCAGCCAGGAAATTAGAAGACATATTGCCATGGGAAAGTCTCCTGTTAGGGACCTCTCCAAAGTACTGAAGAGCAATGGTGTTTCTTTGGAGACTAAGGTGTGTCTGATATAGGCCATGGTCTTTGCTATCACTTGTTATGCATCAGAGAGTTGGACAATGACCAAGGAGGATAGAAGGAGAATTAATGCCTTTGAGCTGTAGTGCTGGAGAAGAGTATTGAGGGTACCATGGACTGCTAGGAAAAACAAACAGATTCATCCTGGAGAGGGTCAAACCGGGCTGCTCCTTGGAGGCAAGGATTCTAAGGCTCTGTCTAACATACTTGGGACATGTTGCAAGAAGGGACAGGTCCTTGGAGAAGGACTTCATGCTTGGTAGGGTGGAGGGACAGCACAGGAGGGGAAGTCCCTCTATGAGGTGGATTGATTCAGTGACTGGGATAATCGGGATGGGGATATTGGAGACGGTACGATTGGCACAGGACAGAGCAGAGTTTAGGGCTGTTGTTTATAGGGTCGCTATGAGTCGCAAGTGACTGGACAGCACATAACAACTACAATTCACATGAAAGTTGATTGATCATCTTTCTCCTGTGGAGCACCTGGGAGATTAGAACTACTTACCTTTGCAGTGCAACTCCTTCCTAGGACACAAGTTGTTGTGGTGGTAGTGTTCCCTTGAGTTGGGACTGACCCATAGCTTACCCTATGCATTTAATCACACACAGGAGTTGATTGTCCATCCGTCTCCAGCAGAGCAGCTGTTGGACTTGAACCAAGTGCTTTAAGGGTTGCAGTGCAGCGTCTAGCCACTCAGCCATCAGAGATCTCTAATATACGTTATTGTTGCTATGTTCCTATAGAGTCATTTGTGACCCATAGCGACCTTCAGTACAGCAGCTCTGAAGTTTGCCCTGTCCTGAGCCAGTCTCATTGATTCCAACACACCAACTCCCATTTTCTCGATTACTATATCAATCCATGCCATCGGGTGTCTTTCTCTCCTGTGCTGTCTCTCCACCCTTCTGAGCATGACGTCCTTCTCCAAGGACCAGTTCCTCCTGGCCATGTGATTGTAGTATGTGAGATGGAGCTTGACATTCCTAGCCTCAAAAGATATATTTGGTTTCCCCCTCTTCAAGACAGATCTATTTGTTTTCTTGGTGGTCCATATTATGTTGAAGACTCTTCTCCAGCACCACAATTCTAAGGCATCAACAGTTCTTCTGTCATCCTTATTCATTGTCCGACCATGGCCTGGATTATGCACACATTCGTCTCTAGACTGATATTGTTGCTTTTTAATACCCTGGAGAGGTCTTTGACCACAGGTTTTCCAAGTGAAATTGTCTTTTGATTTCCTGACTGCTGGTGCCAAGAATGTTGATTGTGGATCCAAACAAACTGTAATTGTTAACAACCTCATTCACTTTTCCATCTATCCTGGTGCTGCCAATTGGACCAGTAGTGAGAATCTTTGTCTTCTTGATGTTGTACTTCAATCCTTATTGAAAGCTGCAGTCCTTGACTTTCTGCAGCAAACACTTCAGGTCCTCCTCAGTTTCAGCAAGCAACATTATGTCATATGCATAATGTAGGTTGTTGATGAGTTTTCCCCCAACTCTGATGCCACATTCCTCTTCATAAAGCCCAGTTTCCCTAATGCTTTGTTCTACATATAGATTACAAAGGTATGGAGATAGGCTGCTTCCCTGACTCACTCCTTTCCTGATTTTGAATGATTCAGTGTTTCCTTGCACTGTTCTGAGGACCACTTCCTGGTTCAAGTTTGGGTTTCATATAAGGAAATCATGTGTTCTGGAATTCCCGTTTTCCTCAAGGTTAGCCACCATTGGTTGTGATCCACAACCTAGTAAACAGGCAGAGTAATTTAAAATCTGTTTGCAACTTTGAGATCCATTGTGACAACAGATTTTCATCATGTTGTTGTTATGTGCCATCGAGTCGTTTCCGACTCATAGCGACCCTATGCACAACAGCCCTAAACCCTGCTCTATCCTGCACCAACCGCAC
>NW_006400154.1:1057387-1064839 GCF_000299155.1 Elephantulus edwardii
ATGTTTTCCGACCACCGATTCTTCTTCACTATTCCCAACTTTTGCATTCCAGTCACAATTGCCAAATTGATTTTCATTATAGACTTGATAATAATCTCTACAGAGCAATCAAATGGTATGTGATAGAGCATCTCTTCTACTCTGGTGTACATAGACAAAAACTTTCAGTGTGCACTTTATAAATGCACCTATAGGATGAAAGCAGAATTCCCAGTGATGACTACCTTTGAATCTAAAAAGTAGGATAGCAAAATCTGCTAATATTAAATTTGGTCAGGATGACCACAGGCTCTTAATGTAACCTTAAAACATAACTTAAGTCAAAGCAAAATGGAGAGAATCTGTTCACAAACAGAATGTATGTAAAAGATTGTAAATTCAATATATCTCAATAGGGTCACTATTTGCCAAAGAACTAGTGTAATCCAAACTAACAACATTTATAGTTTATAGTTTCAAGGGTGACACTGGTGATACCCTTTGTTATTTTGAATTGATTATACTTTACCGAGAGAATTATAAACACTGGGAAAGGAACTTCACAAAACATCATTTGGTGGCCAGCACAGGCTTCAGGACCCAGATAGCACCAGGCTGTGGGGAGGTTGCCTTACATATTTGAAGTCTGTCCTGTGAAAGAACAATCTGATTTATTTTGTATAGAGAAATCCCAAAGCTAGTCCCACTTGCTATAACCCATCCACTTAAAGCTCTCTACTTCTTTGTTTAATAAACTGCAGGCCTAAACTTTTCCATGAAAATCTAGGCAAACTTTAGCAGGAACTTTGATCTAACTCAAGTGCTTTTACTCACTTTAAGGTGACCTGTTTGTTGTTGAATACCATAAAATCAGAACTGAATCATAGCAGACTCTCCAGCAAGATTTCAGAGATAGTTAATCACAAGAGATTGCCCATCCTTTTCTCATGGAGCAGATTGTAGATTCGAACCACATTAATTCAAAATTGCAACACAGATTCTTACCACTAGACCACCAGAACTCCTTGTCAAATTATAGGGAAATCCTTTAGGATTGGTCTAAAAGGATTTACAGCTCTTATGTTCTACTTTTTGCTTTCTGCACAGAAATCTATTCTAGAAAGAACCATATTGACTCAATAAATAACAATACTGACACACAAAATGTGTACTATTAGACTGTCGCAAGTATCAAAGTTGATAAGCAAAAAGATCTGCCATCAATGGATATCAGCTAAGAGTGAGTGTGTGTTAGTAGAACTGTGCTCCGTGGTTTCCAATAGTTGATTTTTTGGAAGTAGATTTTCAGGGTTGGTTTTTGTTTTTGTTTTTGTTTTGTTTTGTTTTGTTTTGTTTTTTTTCTGGAGAATAGGTTATAATTGAACCAGAGAACGGTTTCCCAGGGAAATAAAGCTGGATTTGTTGTGATTTCTTTTTTTTTCTTTCTGGACTTAACAATTTTATGGTACCTGGGATTTGCACATGGAGCCTCCTAAACTGTGATACTTACCTGTTAGTTTGTTGTCTTGGGAATTGATCTGCATATTGTTAATTAATTTGTAGCTTGAATATCTGAATTTCTGCTTGTTTATCATTAGTGTAATTAGGACAACACTTATCTGTTGGTTTTCTCTACTTGTGGGAAAAGCTGTACCATCAGTGTGTCAAAAGTCAGGATGAATCACCCATGGTGAACAGGCTTTTGTGGAGCTCCCAGATTAAGACAGACTAGGAAATAGGATAAACCATCCACTTCTAAAAAAGTAACAGGTCTGTGAAAACCCTATGAGCAGTAGAAAAACACAGATAGATATTATAGTTAGAGGTATAGTACTAAAGGTAGGGTTCAGATTGGAAGTCAATCAAAATGAGGAGAAACAACTGTGAAAATCCTTTAATAAGTGGAATGTGGAATTTATGGAGTATGAGTGCTAGAAAACTATGAAGTTATAAAAAATGTAATGGAATGTGTGAACCTTGACATACTGGGAATTAATGAAACGAGAAATATTAGCTTTGGCCCCTTTGAATCATATAAACATTTGGTGACACAACTTGCTTGCTGAAACTGAGAAGGATCTGAGGCACTTACTGCAGAAGGTCAAGGATTACAACCTTCAGTAGGGATTGAAGCTCAATATCAAGAAAATAAAGATTCTCACTACTGAGCCAATTGGCAGCATCATGATGGATGGTGAAAAGATTGAGATTGTTAACAGTTTTAGATTGCTTGACTCCACAAACAACACTCTTGGTACTCACATCCAGGAAATTAAAATGTATTGCATTGGGAAAGTCTGCTGTCAAAGACCCCTCCAAAGTATTGAAAAGCAACAATTTCAGTTTGGAAACTAAGGTGTGCCTGATACAGGCCATGGATTTTGCAATAACTTGCTATGCATCGGAGAGCTGGACAATGACTAGGGATGACAGAAGGAGAATGGATGCCTTTGAGCTGTGGTGCTGGAGAAGAGTATTGAATGTACCATGGACTGCTAGGGAATAAACAGGTTTGTCCTGGAGAGGGTGAAACCAAGTTGCTCCTTTGAGGCAAGGATTCCAAAGCTTTGTCTGACGTAATTTGGACATGTTGCAAGGAGGTAACAGTCCTTGGAGAGGGGTGTCATGCTTGAGAGGGGAAGAAACAGAGCAAGAGAGGAAGACCCCTGATGAGATGCATTGATATAGTGACTGGAGTGTGTTGGAGACAGTGAGATTGGCACAGGATAGAGCAGGTTTTAGGGCTGTTGTACTTCAAGTTACTATGAGTCACAGGCAACTTGATGGCACATAAAAACAACATACTATGCTGAGAATTAAAAGTAAAGGAAGTATAGTGTTGCCTTCTTAGTTAAAAAGACTAAGTTCTATCCTGTAGTACAACAACAATCCTGTAGTACAATGTTATGAGAAATAGGATATTATCCATACACATATAAGGAAAACCTGTTAGTACAACTATGATTTAAATAAATGCACCAATACCTAAAGTCACAAAAAAGGGGGAAAATGGAAGAATTTTGTCAACTTTTGCAGTCTGAAATTCACCAAACATGTAATAAAAATGTGTTAATGATAGATGCTGACTGGAATGTAAAAGTCAGAAACAATGAAAAGGAAAGAGTGATTGGAAAGTACAGACTAGGTGACAGAAATGACCCTGAAAATAGAATTATCATCATCTACTTTTGTACATCCAATGATTATTCATTGCAAATACGTTAAAAAAAAAACCCAAACAAACCATGAATGGCATCTTTACACACAAACTTCACCAGAAATACACTACATAGAACTCAAATTGATGATGTCTGTGGAAGAAATCAAAGAAGTTCAATACCAACAGTCAAACACATTCCAGGTGCTGACTATGGAACAAACTGTCAAGTACTCATATATAAGTTCAAACTGAAGTTGAATAAAATTAAACCAAGTCCACAGAACCAAAATATGTCCTTGAGTCTATTCCACCTTAATTTTACTATCTTCTTAAGAACTCATTTAAAGCATTGAAAATCAATGATTGAAAATTAGATGGGTTTATGGGATAACATTAAGAATATTATCCATGAAGAGAGCAAATGTTTACTCAAAACAGGAGGAAGAAAGAATCAAAACGGATGTTGGAAGAGAAGCCAAAACAAAAGGAAGAGATGCTGAAAAGGTGAGGATATTTCAAAAGGCAGTTCAGGGAACAAAGTAAACTATTAAAATAGTATGTGTAGAGACCTAGAATTGGAGAATAAAAATAGAAAAACTCACTTGGCATTTCTCAAGTTGAAAGAACAAAAACAAATTCGAAACTCACGTTGTAATACTTAGGGATGTTATGGGCAAAAACTTGAATTATCCAGGATGGACACTGTAACAGATATAACTTAACAACACTGAAATATTTCAGTAAATACCATATGATTAAGAGCCAATGATAATTAAGCAAGACATTTAAGCTGAACTGAGGGCATTGACAAAAATAAGGCCCCAAGAATCAATGGGATATCAGTTGACATGTTTCAAAAGTCAGATATAGCTCTGGATGTGTTCATTAGTCTATGCTCAGAAAGTCAGAGGACAGTTGCCTGGCCTACTCACTGGAAAAGATCTATGTTTGTTCTCATTTCTAAGACAGGTGATCCAACAGAATGTGAAAATAGTCACACAAGTATCATTAATTTCACAAGCAAACAAAATACTATTGAAGATTACTGAAAAAAATACTGAAACAGTACATAGACATGGAACTGCTAGACATCCAAGCTGACTTTAGATGTGGCCATGAAACCAGGAATATCATTAGTCTTGTCAAATAGATCCTGGCAGAAAGCAAAGAATACCAGAAGGATGTCAATGTGTGTACTATTCACTATGTGAAAGTATTTTTACTGTGTGGGTCATAACATATTACGCCTAACACTGAGAACAGGAATTCCAGAACACTTAATTATGCTCATACAAATCCTATACCAAGCAGAGCAAGGAAGCGTTGCATGCTGTAAAATAAAGAAAGATGTGCATTTGGGTTATACCCTTTCCTCTTACCTATTTTTATCTGTGTGCTGAACAAATAATCAAGAAGCTAGACTCTATGAAGAAAATTGTGAAATTAGGGTTGGAGGATGTCTCATCAATAATCTAAATTGTGATCAGTAAACTCTGCTTGTTGAAAGTAAGATTTGATGCACTTGTTACAGAAGTTTAAATACTGAAGATTTAAACATGATTTGTAACTCAAAGTCCTCACCACTGGACCCATTGTTGTTATTGTTTGGTGCCATCAAGTAGAATATGACTCATCATGACCTTATGAACAAAATATCTGAACCCTGCTCTATCCTGAGCCATCCTTACACTTCCTGACACACAGGAGACCATTGTGGCAATCACTGCATCAATCCACCTAGTTGAGGGTCTTCATCCCTTTCTCCAACCCTCCATCCTTCCTAGCATCATGTCCTTCTCCAAAGAAATAGCTCCTCCGAGCAACATGCTGCAAGTATATGAGGTGAAACCTCTTCATTCTTGCCTCCAAAGAGCACTCCAGCTGCACCCTCTCCAAAACATATTAGTCCTTTTGGCCATTCATAGAATGTTTAGTGCTCTTCTTCAACACCACAGCTCAAAGTCATCAATTCTTCTATCATCCTTATTAATAGTCCAGCTCTCAGATGCACAGCAAGCGATCAGAAAGACTATGCCCTGAGTCAGATGCACCTTAAACCTCAAACTGAGATCAATATTCCTCAATAATTTGGAGAGGTCCCTAACTGCAGATTTTCCCAATGCAATGTGTCTCCTTATTCCCTGACTGCTAGTACTAAGGGTGTTAATTGTGGATCAAAGCAAGATGAAATTGTTGTAAGTGTGAATATTTTCTCCATCCATCATGAGGATTCCTATTGTCCGCTGGTAAGAATCTTTGTTTTCTTGACATTTCAATTAACAGATGCAGCCTTGGATGTGCTCACCAGTCTATGCCAGGAAATTTGGAGGGTAAGTGTCTGGTCAACAGATTGGAAGACATCCATATTTATTCCCATTCCTGAAAAAGGTGATCCAGTTGAATGTGGAAACTATCAAACAATGTCATTAATATCGCATGCAAGCAAAATGCTGCTGAAGATAATTTAAAAATTGCTGTAACAATACATAGATAAGAAACTGCCAGAAGTTCAAGCAGGATTTAGAAGAGGCCACGTCACCAGGAATATCATTGCTGATGTCAGATGGATCCTGGCTAAAAGTAAAGAATACCAGAAGACTGTGTAATTGTGATTTATTGACTAAAAGATTTATTGACTGTGTGGATCATAACAAGTTATGACTAACATTGAAAATTCCAGAGTACTTAATTGTGCTCATGTAAAACCTTACAGGAGGTTATTGTGCAAACAGAGCAAGAGAGCGCTGCGTGGTTTGGAATTGGGAAGGGAGTGTGCCAGGGTTGTGTCCTTTCTCCACACCTTTTCAAACTTTATGCTCAGCAAATTATTTAAGAAGCTGGACTCTAGGAAGAGGAATGTGGCATCAGGGCTGGAGGGATACCCATCAATAACTTGCATTTTGCAGATGACACAACCTTGCTTGCTGAATATGAGGAAGACTTGATTCACTTGTTGCAGAAGATCAAGGAATGCAGCCTTCAGTATAGATTGCATCACAATGTCAAGTAAACAAAAATTCTTACCAATGGACCCATAGGCAACATCATTATAAATAAGAAGAGACTGAGACTGTCAAAGTCTTAATCTTCCTTGGATCCACAAACAATACACTTGGTACCAGCAATCAGAAGATCAAGACATAAATAGACCTGAGAAAGTCTGTATTCAGGAACCCCTTTAAATTATTGAGAAGCAATGATGTCAGTTTGACAACAACAGTGCATCTGATTCAGGCTATGATTTTTTCAATCACTTACCATGCATCTGAGATCTGGACAATAACTAAAGATGAAAGAGGAAGAATTGATGCCTTTGGACTGTGGTGTTAGAGGAGATTGCTGAATATGCCTTAGACTGCCAAAAGAAAAAACAAATGTCTTGGAGCAGGTGCAGCTAGAGTGTTCCTTTAAGGCAAAGATGATGAAGCTTCATCTCACGTACTTAAGCATGTTGTTAGGAGAAGTTATTCTTGGAGAGAGATAACATGCTTGGAAAGGTGAAGGGTCTGAGAAGTAAAGGAAAACAAACCCTCAACTGGGCAGATTCACACAATGACTGCAATAATGGGCTTGAATGTCAGAGATTATGAGAATGGCTCATGATAGGACAGGGTTGAGATCTACTGTTCATAGGGTCACATGAGTTGTACCTAACTCGATAGCACCTAAAAACAACAATTTATTTTACGTTTACTGAGTAAAAGGAAATATTAAGTAACTGGTTGTCGTTGTTGTTTTTAGATGCCATTGAGTCGACTACAACTCATAGCAACCCCTACACACAATAGCTCTGAACTCTGCTCTGTTCTGAGCAAATCTCACAGTCTTTGATACACCTACCCTCATTACCCCATTTATTGTGTCAAACCATCTCATCAGGTGTCTTCTTCTCCTGCACTGTCTCTCTACCCTTCCAAACATAATATCCTTCTCCAAAGACTGGTCTCTCCTGGCTACATTGCCAAAGTATGTAAGACAGGTATCAAAATCCTTGCCTCTAAGAAGTAGCTTTGTTTGACCCTCTCTGGGACAGACCTGTTAGTTTTCTTGGCAGTCCATCAGAATAAATATTTAAAATATTGTGTTTATAATTATATAATTATAAATGTAGATCATAACAAACTATGGCGGGCTCTGAGAAGAATGGGAATCCCAGAACACTTGATCGTACTAATGCGAAACTTATACTTGGACCAGGAGGCAGACGTCAGAACAGAGCAAGGGAACACGGCATGGTTCAAAATTGGGAAGGGCGTACGCCAGGGATGCATCATATCTCCATACCTTTTCAACCTTATGCAGAACAGATTATC
>NW_006400154.1:1074384-1080152 GCF_000299155.1 Elephantulus edwardii
TTGATTGTGCAAAATTCGATCATTCTCTCTCCAGTCCATTTCTGTCATTGATTCCATGTTTTCTGACTACTTAATCTTCTTCTTTGTTCCTGACTTTTGCATTCCAGTCACCCATTATTATCAATGCATCTTGATTGCATGTTTGATCAATCTCAGATTGTAAAAATTGGTAAAAATCTTCTATCTCCTCTTCATTGGTTCTTGTTGTTGGTATATATATTTGAATGATAGTGGTATTCACTGGACTTCCTTGTATGCATATAGATATTATCCTGTCACTGACAATATTGTACTTCAAGATGGATCTAGCAATGACTTTTTTAACTATGAAAGCAACTCCATTTTTCCTCACTTTTTCATCTCCAGAGTAATATATCATATGGTCATCCGACTTAAAATGCCCTATGCCAGTCCATCTCATCTCACCAATACCTAGTATGTCAATATTTATGCATTCCATTTCTTCCTTAACAATATCTGATTTTCCTACATTCATGGTTCTCACATTCCATGTCCCAATCACCAGTGTCTGCTTACAACTATTCCTCCTCCTTTGTATTTCCATACTTGAAAATTCAACCTCCTTTGCCGTTTCTGTTATCTAAATGTGTTCTGTTGTACATAGGGTTTTCAGAGGCCTGCTACTTTAGAAGTGGATGGCCAATCCTTCTTCCTAGTCTGTCTTAATGTGAATGTTCAGATTTAGAGAAGTATTAGACAGACCAGGAAATTAAAGGTATATCCCTTATTGCGGAGTTAACTTTAGTGTCAGTGTTGTCTGTGCCTTTCTCACACGTGTCTTTATCCACTTATTTCCCTGCTCCACCATCCACCAGGATACCCATCCACTTCTACCCCCTCCCTTCACATCTATCTCCCTTTGACCAGCCCTCCATCTAATAACTTATATATGAGGCTTCCAAGGCTTCTGTGATTCCAAGCACATCAGCTGATGGTAGTTCCTTATGTTGGGATCAATGTCTCTGAATTTTAGTCGTAATGTTTCCCGAGCAAAGGTGATGCATCCTGTAGAACTGGTATGTAGATAGGCTTTTCTTGGCCCTCGGGCCGGAACGAATGTCACGCAGTTTTTGCGTCTTCGATTACCTGGGGAGATGGAGGGTCTGAGACTGGCCTTTAAGTTGACCAGCTTTCAGCTAGTCGGATGCCTAACCCCTCCTCTGAGCGGCCTGCCTGAACGAATGTCTCGCGGTTTTTATAGCTTTCTTAATTTCCTTCTCTGAATTCTCTTTGTTACTACAGAGGAATTCTACTGATTTTTGGATATTGATCTTATATTCTGTCACTCTACTAAACTGGCCTACTACCTCTGATGTTTTTGTTGAGTCTTTGGGGTTTTCTGTGTACACTATCATATCATCTGCATTTAGCAATATTTTAACCATTTCTTTGCCTATCTGTATGTGTTTTATTTCATTCTCTTGTCCTTTTGCCGTAGCAAGCACTTCCAATACGATATTGAAAAGAAGTGATGACAGTGGGCATTCTTGTCTGGTCCCTGTTCACATGGAAAATGCTATTAGTCTTTTTCCTTTGAGAATGATGTTGGCTCTTGGGTTTGCATATATACTTTTCAATATGTTGAGGACATTCCCTTCTATTACAATTTTGCTGAGTGCCTTTATCAGGAAGGGGTGTTGGATTTTTTCAAATGCCTTTTTTGTATCAATTGCTAAGATCATATGGTTCTTATTATTTGTTTTGTTAATGTGGTGAATTACATTGATTGTTTTCCTTATGTTGAACCATTCTTGCATACCTGCTATGAATCCCACTTTTTTATGATGAATGATTTTTTTATGTGCTTTTGGATTCTATTGGCTAGAATTTTGGTAAAGATTTTTCTATCTATATTCATGAGAGATATTGGTATGTAGTTTTCTTTGTTAGTAATATCTTTGCCTGGTTTGGATATAAGAGTTATGCTTGTTTCATAGAATGACTCTGAAAGTGTTCCTTTTTTTTCAATTTCTTAAAATAATTTAAGTAGAATTGGTGCTAAGTTCTCTCTGAATGTTCAGTAGAATTCAGCTGTGATGCCATCTGGTCCTGGGTTTTTCTTATAGGGAAGTATTTTTATGAAATTTTCCATTTCTTCTTTTGTGATGGGTCTGTTCAAGCATTTTATATCTGTCTTTGTCAATCTAAGTAGTTGATGTGTTTCAAATAATTAGTCTATTTTTTTCTAGGTTTTCTAACTTATTGGTGTATAGCTTTTCATAGTATTCTGATATTACCAAGTTAATTTCCTCTGGTTCTGTAGTGATGAAACCTCTATCATTTCCTAATCGAGTTATCTGTGTCTTCTCTTCTTTTCTTTTATTAAATCTGCCAGAGGTTTGTCAATTTTATGGACCTTTTCAAAAAATCAGCTCCTGGTGTTATTGATAGTTTCAATTGTTTTTCTGTTTTCTATTTCATTGATTTCATCTCTTGTCCATATAATTTCTTTTCTTCTAGAGGTTGTAAGGTTAGATTGCTGTTGTTTTTCTATTTTCTGAAGGTTTTGAGTTAGCTAATTGATTCTTCTTCTTTCTTCCTTTTTTATGCATATGCTTATCATGTGCTTGTCCTCTGAGTACTGCGTTAGCTATGTCCCAGAGGTTTTGATAAGTTGTATTTTCATTATCATTTGTTTCGAGGAACTTTTTTATTTCATTCTTTCTTTATTTTATAACCCAATCATGTTCTAGCAGAGCATTCTTATACTTCCACATGTGTGGTTTTGTAAGCTTTATTCTCCTGTGATTAATTTTTAGTTCTATGGCATTGTGGTCTGAGAAAATACTTTGTATCATTTTGGTGGGTTGTTTGTTTTGGGGTTTGTTTTGGTTTTTTAATTTGTTGAGGCTTGTTTTTGTGTCCTAATACATGATCTATTCTCGATAATGTATATGTGCACTTGAGAAGAAAGTGAATTGAGTTTTAGTTGAGTGAATTTTCCTGAATACATCCAGAAAGTCAAGTTGGCTGGTTGTATATTTTAGACCTTCTGCATCTTTGGTGAGTTTCTTTTTGGTTGACCTATCCTTTGGTGATAGCAGTGTGTTGAAATCTCCTAGCACTCTTGGGTTACTCTCTATTTCTCTCTCAATTGGTTAACCATTGTATTATGTATTTTGCAGGTTTATAATTTGGTGCATAAATGTTGACCAAGGTTATGTCTTCTTCTTCTATTGTTCCTTCAATCAGTATAGAATGCTCTTCCTTATCTTTGATGGTGGTTTTTATTCTGAAATCTATTTTATCAGAGATTAGTATTGCCACTTCTGCTTGGTTGAGGTTGTCATTTGCTTAGTATATTTTTTCTCCCAGTCTCTGATTTTGAGTGTTTCTTTCTTTACCTTTTTTTAGATGTGTATCTTGTAGGCAATATATTCATGGGCTTTGGTTTTTATCCATTCTGCTGTTCTTTTCCTCTTAATTTGTGCATTTAGTCCATTCACATTAAGTCTGATTATTGTAAGGCCAGGTTTTATTTTTGTCATGCTGTCATGTTTGTTTGTTTTTTTTCTGTTGCTTTTGGTTACTATAGTCCATGCGCTTTCATTTGGTGTATCCATGTTCAGGATTTCACTTCAAATTTCTTGTGCTTTTTGTCTTGTGTTCACAAATTCCTTAAGGTCCTTCTTTTCTACAAAGAATCTAATTCCCCCTTCATATTTGATGGAGAGCATTGCTGGATGTACAATCCTTAGCTGACTACTGTTATCTTTCAACTGTCTGTATATGACCTCCCATTGCCTTATAGCTTGGGTGGTTTCTTCTGAGAAATCATAACTTACTCTGTTTCCCCTTTGTAGATAACCCTTTGTTTTTCTTGTGCTGCTTTTAGAATTCTATATTTATCTTTTGATTTGGAGAATTTGACTGTGATGTCTTGATATTTTTCTTTTTTGGGTCTAGTCTATTTGGCATTCTCTGTGCTCCTTAAATGCGTATTTCTCCATTATTCAAAATAACTAGGAAGTTTTCTTCCAGTATCTCTTCCACAATCTTCTCAGTGATTCCCCTTGTCACTCACCTGTTCTGGAACTCCAATCATAGATATGTTGTTCCATTTGTTGTCATCCTAGATGATCCTAATGTTTTCTTCATTCTCTTTAGGTTTTATCTCTGATTTTTCTTCTAGTATATTGCTAGTGAGGCTCTTGTCTTCCAGCTCACTGACTCTCTGCTCCATCTCTTCAGTTCTACATTTTTGTCCTACTAGAGTGTTGGCCCCTTCTGCTATTTTGATCTTAATATTCTAGATTGCATTCTCATGTATTTCTGTTATTTCCAGTTCTGTATTGGCTGTACCCTCCCTATATTGTGATAATTTTTTTTAAGTTTTTGTGCTTCTTTGTCTATTCCATCATTTTGTCTTCTATCTTTTGTATTTTTGTCCATAGCTTTTCCGTTTCTCCTCATCCATACATTTCTTCTAGATTGTTGTCTCTGAGGTATTTGCTCTCTTATTGACTTCCATTGTTTCTTCCCACATTTGTATCTTTTTCTGTAGCTGATCAAATAACACATTTCTTCTGGTTTCTCTATTGGGGTATTCATTGGGTCTACTCTTTTAGGAGAAGGGTTATTTTTCGTTTTCATGATGGCTGATGTGAATTGCTGCTTTCTTGAAATTATAAGGATCTTTTCATAGTAGATATTATGTTACTGTAAAAATATGAAATGCTTCACAGTTTTGCTTGTCATCCTTGTGCAGGGGCCATGGTCATTTTCTCTGTATCATTCCAATTTTAATATATGTGCAGCCGAAGCAAGCACTTGAGACATTATTGAGATGATATGGACTGACAATGGCCATTTTGAATCAGATGATCATATAAACTGCTATCATGAGAATGAAAAATAAAGAAGAATGGTGTTGTCTTCACTGTTAAATAAATAATTTCAAGTTCTATCTTAAAGTACAATGTTGTGAGTGATAGAATACTAAGCATACACATACAAAAAAAGAACTGTTAATATGATTATTATTCAAATATAAAAACCAACAGCTAAAGTCAAAGAGAAGGAAATTAAGGATAAAGTCATATTAAACACTTATTTAAATATATTATAATTAGTATTTATTGTTGTTAGTTCCCATTAAGTCAAGTACAACTCATAGTAACCCTTTAAGAGCAGACCTGAGCTCCAACTTGTGCCATCTTCACAATCTCTGACACAATCTAGTCTATTGTTTCAATCACTGTATCAATCCATCCAGTTGAGGGCCTTTCCCCCTTTCATTATCCCTCCACCTTTCCAAGCATGGTGTCTTTCTCCAAAGAATAACCTTTCCTAGCAATGTGCCCCAAGTATGTGAGACAAAGTTTCATCATTATTTCCTCCGAGGAGCATTCTGGCTGTGCCTTCTCCAGGACCTATCTGTTCTTTTTGGTAATCCTTGGGATACTCAGCACTCTTCTCTAACACCGTAGTTTAAAGATATCAGTTCTTCATATTGTCTTTATTCATTTCCAGCTCTCAGACCCATAACAAGTGACTGAAAATATCATGGCTTGAATCTCCTCAATAATTTGGAGAAATCCCTGACTTTGAACTTTCCCAGGTCAATATTTCTGCTGGTCTCCTGATACTGGTATTGATTGTGGAGTCAAGTTAAGATGAAGTTGTGGACAGTTTAAGTCTTTTCTGGTTAGTAGATTTACATGAAAATACTAATGAAATTACTTTAAAAATTACATGAAAATAACATTAATTTCTTAGAAAATATTACAAATCCAAATATCTTTGAT
>NW_006400154.1:1080252-1083343 GCF_000299155.1 Elephantulus edwardii
AGGGTTCCAGTTTCTCCACAACCTCGCCAGCATTTGTTGCTTGATGTTCTGTTAAATTTTGCTATTTTGACTGGCGTGAGATGATATCTCATAGTTGTTTTAATTATCTAAACTAAACTTAAGCCCCTCCTTAGTTCACAAAGATTTTATTTCATGGACAGTTTTAGGCAGAAAACTTAGTAAGGAAGTCCAAATTTACTTTTATACCCAGAACCCCTAAGTGCTAGTCTTTTTTGTATAGCTATTACTAAATGGTTTACACATGAAACACTCAAAAGAGTTTTATTTTCCATCTTGAGCTTAACAGAATATGCAATAGAGCAACAAATGACAAATGCCATAATTGCTTAGGGATATTATAATTTACAGGGTGACAGATCAAATCTGGAAGTTTAAACTAAACAAGTATTCAGCGTGCTAAATACCATGAATCAAGTAATTGCTTACATTTTACAGAGTTCAATAGAAAGTCAACTGTTAGAACAAAGTTATTTCAGCTTTGTCATTGAAAAAGAAATGTGTCCAACAAAGTGTGACTTGCTTCTGTTATTCTTTTCTATGTCACCCAGCATAGAATAAGGGTTGACTTAAGAACACATGCCCTTTGTCACTGACTTGGAATGGTGACAGAAAGTGACCATTTCTATCTTCAGTCAAACTGTTTCTTAACATTATCGTGATTAGTAAGCACTGGCCATGAGACCAAAATTGTTGGGTTCTAGACATATCCGCAGAGTTTTTATTCATGTACATTGAAAATCATATACCTTGCTACTCATTTATAAGAAAGAAATAATTATGATAAGTTTCACTTATCTGCCAAGAGATCTAACAGGTTTGTCCTGAAGAGAGTAAAATCAAGCTGCTTCTTAGAGGCAAGGATTTTGAGACTCCATCTTACATACTTTACTGATCATATGAGGAACACTGGCAAATCAACTAATTGTGAGAGCATAGTGGTAAGAAGTTGTACTGCAATCCTAAAGATTCTGGGTTCAAATCCACTATCTGCTTGGCAGGAGAAGGGGGAGAAACCTCCTCCTATGTGATTTACTACCTCTGAAAACTCATTGAAGGGTCAACTATGTGTCAGGTCTGAATCAAGAGAAAGGGCCATCGGAAAAGCACTATATCTGACATTTATCAGCTTCACAGGGGGAAACTACCCCGACCCACAATGTCAATAACAAAAACCAATTCCCCTGAAGTCAGATATGTCTTCCACACTCCCACACCCCTTTCTACTCATTTCAGCACCAAGCTTACAGCTTTGCTGGGTTAAAAATCCATTGTGATAGCTCACAGACCACACAGAACCATATTGGGGGAGTTAAAAGGAAATAATGCAGAATAACAAAACATAGTCAAGACAGCTCCCAAAATATGCACAAAAGTACCTCAACTTTGAGGTTTGTGGTTGGATATCTGGGCTGTTTCCATGTTCTTGCAATGGTGAATAATACTGCTATGAACATTGGTGTACAAGTCTCCAATTGTGCCTCAGTTCTCATTTTCAGAGTGTATTCCAAGTAGTGGAATTGCTGGATCATATGGAATTTCTGTGTTCAGCTTTTTGAGGCATCAAACTTCCTTCCAGAATGGTTGTATCATTTTACAATCCCATCAATAATGTATAAGAGTTCCTTTTTCACCACATCCTCTCCAACATTTATTACTTGCTATCCGTTACTGAAGGGAGATGGTACCGCATTGTGGTTTTAATTTGCATCTCTCTTATTGCCAGTGATTTTGAACATTTTTTTAGAATGTTTGCTATTCAAATACCTTCCTCTGTGAAAATTCTCTCCATGTTTTTTGCCCATTTTGTAATTGGATTATCAGTTATTTACTTGTGGAGGCCCAGGAGTATTCTGTAGACTTTTCATAATGAGACTTGTCTGAGATGGTATTGCCAGATGTTTGTTCCCTGTCTGTAGGGATTTTTTTCATCCTGTTGGAAAAACTTTTTGATAACACACAGGGATTTACTTTTTTAAAGGTCCCAGTCATCAAATTTATCCTCTACAGATTATGCATTTCGGCTACATTTGGCAGTCTATTTATACTTTGGACTAGCTCTTCTAAATTTAATCCCAGTTTGTCTCTTACGAACGCTATGGTTTGAGGCTTTACTCCCAGTCTCTGTTTCACCTTGAGTTGATTTTTGCGTATAATGTGCGATGAGGATTCTGCTTCAGCTTTCTGCATGTAGAAGTCTAGTTTTGCTAGCACAATTTGTTGAAGTGGTTGTCATTTTCCCATTTGATAGCTTTGATTTCCTTGTAAAATATCATTTGACCATAGATAGCTGGGTCTGTTTCTGGGTTCTCAATTCTGTTCCACTGCTCTGTGCACCTGTCATTGTACCCATACCATGTTGTTTTGGTTACTACTACTCTTTAGTAAGTTTTGAGGTCAGCTAGTTCTATACCTCGCACCTCATTTTTGTTTCTCAGAAGTGTTTTGCTTATTCAAGGTCTCTTGTTTCTCCAAATAACTATGATCATTTCCTTTTCAATCTGCTTGGAAATGAATTTGGTGTCTGGATTGGGATTGAGTTGAACATGTAGATTGTTTGTGGTAGGATTATCATGTTCACGATATTGAATCTTCCTATCCATGAACAGGGCACATTTTCCATTTCTTTTGGTTTTTCACTGTGTCTTGCAGAAGTACTCGGTAGTTTTCTTTGCATAGGGCTTTTCTATAACAAGTTAGTTTCACTCCCAAGTATCTCAATTTGTGGATAGCCATTGTAAATAGTATGGTTATTGTTGTTATGTGTCTTCATCGTTGTTGTTGTTGTTGTTATGTGCCATCAAGTCACTTGCGACTCATAGTGACAGACCTAAACTCTGCTCTGTCCTGCCAATCGCACTGTCTCCAACACACACATCCCAATTACCCCAGTCACTGAATCAATCCACCTAATAGAGGGCCTTCCTCTCCGGCGTTGTCCCTTCACCGTACCAAGCATGAAGAAGGTCCCTCCTTACAACATGTCCAAAGTATGTCAGATGGAGCCTCAGAATCCTTGCCTACAAGGAACCGCCTGGTTTGTCCCTTTCCAGGATGAATCTGTTTGTTTTCC
>NW_006400154.1:1089272-1090430 GCF_000299155.1 Elephantulus edwardii
AAAATATTACAAAATGTTTTTTCTGAATAAAAAAAGACATAAGTAACATAAATCTGTCATATTCAAAACTATAATAGTAAAATTTCCTTTTAAAAAAATCAAATTGATTTGTTATAAAGTTGGGACATCAATGAGTGACTGTTTCCTTGGACTTTTACAGCCTTTATTTTCTTCATTGGCTATATAAACGTGTTTTTTAAAATTTTTATTTTAGTTTAGTTTACATATAAAACATGTATACATTGTGGTTGTTTCACACATTCCTTCATTCAAAATGTATTTAGTACAATCATTCCCATATAATGTGCTTGATAAACTTGATCTCCATTGAATTATGTCCATTATTACCTGGTCTTTTCAGGTTCCTGACAGATCTTTCCTATTTCCTTTATCCCCACTCCCTATACCCATCAAATTGTGTGGCCCTATGATTTCCCCCTACTCACTATACTCCCACCCTTTGCCCTTTTTATCCCTATACAAATTTTACTAGTTATCCTTCTATTTTTATAATAATAGTCTTATGCAGTATTTGTCCTGCATATTCATCAGTATATGAGACTGAGTTAGTTCACTCAGCATAATGCTCTCCAATCTCCTAAGTAATGTAAAAATTTTCTGTATCATTACTCCTGAGCTTTGAGAAATATTCCATCATGTGAATGTACCAGAACTTCTCAATACATTTGATTGTAGTTGGTCATGCTGATATCCTGTTTCATAGTTAATTCATAGACTATTTGGAAATTTCCATAGTAACTTTCTAGTACAGTAGAATTTTTAAACAAACTCAAATTTTCTTAAAATTATGCTGAGTGTAGTAATGACAACACAATGCCAACTGTTTTGACCAGTGACTAGTTAATTGAAATTAATATCCAGAAAGGTACTGGAAAACCTTGACTAGTTCTTCAAGGAAGCTTATCAGAAACATATTACATAAATGGAATGTTATACTTTAGAAATAAATGGCTGCTCATTTGAGGAATGTCAAATAACAAAATATGGGTGATATATTATTAAAGACATAGAAATGGCTAAAATATACATCACAAAAAGTTCATAGAAAATGCATGGATTTTTATCTGATATTCCAAAAGCACTTTCGTATCTCTAAATTGCACAGAATCAGAAATGTGTCCTACTAGTGGCCTAGTA
>NW_006400154.1:1091168-1132462 GCF_000299155.1 Elephantulus edwardii
GGCACATAACAACAACTTCTCCTTTATAGGAGAAAGATAGGCCATCTTCTCCTGTCTAATTTGCAACCTCTAAAAGCCTACTTGAGGATCAGCTATGATTCAATTCTCATTCAATGGCAATAAGTTGTTATTGCATTGTAAAGAATCCTAGCAAGTAATACAAGACATTTGTTTAGTCACACTTTATGGCTTGAACTAGGAAAGTTAGTTTTCTCCAATTCTCCTAATTGTAGTCATGATTTTGGTTTCTCTCTGTATGTATTGAAGGTTGAACTGTGAATAAGGATGAAAGAAGAATTGACGTCTTGGAGTTGTAGTTTTGGAGAAGAGGACTAAATACACCAAGGGCTACTAAAAGTGCATTCTGTCTTAGAGAAAATGCAATCAGAATAGTCTTTATAGGCAAGAATGATGAAACTCCTTCTCATATAGTTTGAGCATGTTGTCTGGACAGATAATTTATGGGGAGAAGACATCATACTGGAAAAGGTAAAGGATCAGAGTTTGAGAAGAAGAACCTCAATAAAATGCATTGACATTGTGACTGTAGTGGGTTTGAATATAACAGAGGTTAGGAGTACGGTGCTTAATGGACAAGGTTCAGATCTGTTTTTCTAAGATTGTTTTAAATCATAGTTAATTCAATAGCATCTAACAACAGCAAATGGAAGGGCGATAAGAAAGGGTACAAAATAAATTAAAGAGTGTAAAGCTAAAAGCTATGTGCATTTTTCACTTGTTTTTCAAAGACACTTAACAAGATTGTCCACACCATATTTCCTTTCTTTTCATGAATACAACCATTTTTCTGTGTATTTGCTCTCTTTTATATTGTTTTCAACAACCACCTCACCTCTCTTAGCTGTCTTATGATGACTACTTTCCAGTTCATCTTCTAATTGTGTAGATAATTATAATTCTGAAATATCTATCTGTAAGGAGAACCTGTTAATAACTATACAGCGGAAAATAATTTAAAAAATTACACTAATGTATAAAAACAAGTAACAAACGTAAATCAGAATTAACAGATACACAATCTAAATGACTAATGCATATATAAAATGATACTTAATCCTAGTTGTTTTGGCTTCTCAGGGCTCTAGAGCAACTTTTTTAGTGTCTTCTAACATCAATTTCAGTTTTTCTTTATCATCTATTCTTGCTTTCTGAACTTTTGCTTTCTTGATGGATGATATCCATGATATCATCCACGATTCATCCAATCTTCAATCATTGGTGTTCAATGCCTCCAATCTGTTCCTAAGCTGATCTTGAAATTCAGATAAAATGGAGTCAAGATAATATCTTGGTTTCTGTGGACTTGCTTTCATTTTATTCAGCCTCAATTTGAACTTACATATGAGAAATTGATGGTTTGACCCACAGTCTGTCCCGGACTACTTTTGACTACCCATACTGAGCTTCTCAACTATTTCTTCCAGAGATGTAGTAGATCTGATTCCTATGTGGCCGATCAGGTGAGATTCATGTGAGATTCATGTGTAAAGTTGTCATTTGTGTATTCTAAAAAAAGATATTTGCAATGAATAACTCATGGAAAATACAAAACTCCATCATTCTATTTGCAGCCCCATTTCTATCAGCAAGCCTATATTTTCCAACTACTCTTCCTTTTTTAAATTTTTGCATTCAAGTCATCAATTATAATTCATACATCTCGATTGAATTTTCAGTCAATTTCAGAGTGCAAGATTTGGTAAAAATTCTCAATTTCTTTCTTTTTGGCTTAAAATGTAAGAGCGTACACCTGAATAATAGATGAATTGACAGGTCTTCCTTTTATGTGTATGCATAATATCCTATCACTCACAACATTGTATTTCATGATAGAACTTGAAATTGACATTTGACAATGAATGCAACACCATTCTTCTTCTGTTTTTCATTCCTAAAATAGTACACCGTATGAGTATCTGATTCAAAATGGCCATCTCATTGATGCCTCGTATGTTGATGTTCATGCACTCCATTTCGTTTTTAACAATTTCTAGCTTTCCAACATTCAAGCTATGTAAATTCTATGTTCCAATTATTATACTATGTTTGTCACTGTTTAGCCTCAATCTCTACTCTGAGCAAATTATTCGAGAAGCTGGACTCTACAAAGAAGAACGTGGCATCAGCATCTAAGGGACACTCATCAATAGCCTGCATTATGCAGATAACAAAACCTTGCTTGCTGAAAGTGAGGTGTACTTGAAGCACATGTTGCAGAAGACCAAGGAATGCAGACTGAATGTTAAAAAACAAAGGTTCTTATCACTGGACCAATAGACAACATCATGACGGTTGAAGAAGAAATTGAAATTGTCAACAACTTTATCTTAATTGGACCCACAGTTAGCACCTTTGATCAGCAGTCAGGATATAAGGAGATATATTACACAGGGAAGGTCTGTAGTTAGGGAAACTTTCCAAATTATTAAGGAGTAATGATGTCAGTCTGAGGACTAGGATTTGTCTGATTCAGTACCTAGACTTTCCAGTTATTTGCTATGCATGTGAGAACTGGACAATGAATAGGGATGACAGAAGAAGAATTGATGTCTTTGAACTGTGGTGTTGGAGAAGAGCACTAAACATCCCATGACTGCCAAAGAATAAACAAATATGTCTTGGAGAGTGCACCTAGAGTACTATTTGGAAGCAAAGATGAGGCTTTGCAAAACTGGACTACTACCTGTAGAAAGGTGAAACAGGTTCTACACCTCACACCATACACTAAAATCTATTCAAGGTAGATCAGAGACCTAAGAGTATAGCCCCAAACCACAAAGGTCAACAGAGACAAACTGGGATCAAACTAAGACTGTCTATTCTATAATGTTAAGAGGCTGCTAAATACAGCCAGAAATGCACAATCTGGAGAGAATAAAATTAATGAATTGGACCTTCTAAGGATTAAATCCCTGTGTCCATAAAAAAACATTTTTAAGCAGAATTAAAAGAAAACCTACTGACTGGGAAAAAAACATTTGGCAATTCCATTTCAGACAAGTGTCTCACATCAAAAGTTTACAAAATTCTACAGACACTCCATAATAAAAAGACTGGTAACACAGACATGTCATTACCAAATATTTTTTCCCAATCTGTAGCTTCTCTTTTGACCCTGTTAGAGAAGTTTTTGATGTGCCTTGGGATTTAATTCTTAGAAGGTCCCATTCATCTCTTTTATCCTCTCTTTATTGTAGATTTTCCAGGTGCTTGGAAGATGGTTTATGTTGTGGATTAGGACTTCTAGAGTTCTTCCAAGTTTTTCTCTAATGAAGTTTATAGTCCTTAGTTTTTGTCCTACGTCCATGATCCACCTTGAGTTGTTTTTTGTATATGGAATGAGGTGTGGATCTTGCTTGAGTTTTTTACAGGTAGTTTTCCAATCTTATCAACATCATTTGTTTAAAAGGCTGTAATTTCCCCACCTAACTTATTTCATCTCTTGTCAAAAATCAGTTGACCGTAGGTAGATGGGCTGATTTCTGGATCCTCAATTCTATTCCATTGATCTATGTGTCTATAATTGTACCAGTATCATGCTGTCTTGACCACTGCGACAGTGTGGTAGGATTTGAAATCAGGGAGTGAGATGTCTCCTACCTTGTTTCTCTTTTTAAGGTGTGATTTGCTTATTCTCGGCCTCTTTCTATTCCAAATGCAATTGGAGATTGCCTTTTCCATCTCATTGAAGAATAAAATTGGTATTTGTATGGGGATTGCATTGATTGCGTAAATTGCCTTTGGTAGTATTGTCATTTTCACAATATTGAGTCTTCCTATCCATGAGCAAGGGATATTCTTACACTTCTCCAGTTCTCTTTTTGTTTCCTGTAATAATGTTTTGTAATTTTCTTTGAACAAATCCTTTATATTGGTAATGACATGTCTGACAAGGGACTTATATCTAGAACACCACAACAAGATAAAAGTAAATAACCACAAGATAAAAGTAAATAACCCAATTGAAAAGTGTGCACAGGATATGAACAGACACTTCACCAAAGAAGACATTCAGATGGCAAACAAACACATGAAGAAATGTTCAAATTCCCTAGCTCTAAGAGAGAGGCAAATCAAAACAACTGCTATAAGATATCATATAACCGCAGTAAAAATAGCAAATTTTAACAGAATAGCAAACAACAAATGCTGGCAAGGTTGTGGAAAAACTGGAACCCTTATTCACTGTTTGTGGCAATGCAAAATGGTGCAACCATTATGGAAGGCTATATGGCGCTTTCTCAAAATGTTGCAAATAGAAATATCATTTGACCCAGCAATTTCACTGCTGGGAATTTACCCTAAAGAAACCTTAACTACCACCCAAACAGATATATGCACACCCATGTTTATTGCAGCTTTGTTCACAATAGCAAAGAGCTGGAAATAACCCAAGTGCTCATCAACAAACAAATGGATAGAGAAGCTCTGGTATATTCACACAATGGAAAATTATGCAGCATTGAAAAATAAGGAGCTCATGAAATATTATGCAAAATGGATGACCCTAGAGGACATTGTGTTGAGTGAAATATCTCAGTCACAAAAGGACAAATATTGCATAAGGCCACTCTTGTAAACTGGGACTGACATTAGGGTTGAGGGAAGACAGAAAAGGAGGGAAGAAATGATGTACATTGCATTGAAATATATGAGAGAAAGAACTGTCTAAAAAGGATATATGAATGGGTTGTTGTTGCTGTTGTTATGTGCCATCGAGTCTCTTGCAACTCATAGCGACCCTATGTACAACAGCCCTAGACTCTGCTCTGTCCTGTGCCAATTGCACTGTCTCTGACACTCTCATCCTGATTATCCCAGTCACTGAATCAATCTACCTCATAGAGGGCCTTCCCCTCCTGCACTGTCCCTACACCCTCCCAAGCATGATGTCCTTCTCCAAAGACAGGTCTCTCCTTACAACATGTCCAAAGTATGTTAGACGGAGCCTCAGAATCCTCGCCTCCAAGGAGCCACCTGGTTTGACCTTTTTCAGGATGAATCATATGTATGGGTATTCTTGTTATTATACAAGACTAGAGTGAAGGCTGCATAGTGGAGTGGACTTAGGGGGAGGGATTGCATAACAATGAAAGAGCTTTTTCTTTTCTTTTCAAGGAGAAGAATGAACTGGGGGGAAAGGAGGTGGGCAGGGAGAAAAATACAACAATGAATGACTGGAAACCCTAAGTCTCTGGAAACTTTCATTAAAATTAATTTAAAAAAAAAACTCAAAAAAAAGACTGATAGCACAATTACAAAATGGGTAAAAAACATGGAAAGACTTTTCACAGAGGAAGATATTCAAGTGGCCGACAGAAACATGGAGAAATGCTCAATATCACTGGCAGTAAGAGAAATGTGAATCAAAACCACAATGGGATACCATTTCACTGCAGTAGCAGTGGCAAAGTTTAAGAGGACAGTAAGTAATAAATGTTGGAGAGATTGTGGAAAGATAGGAACTCTTATACACTGTTGGTTGGACTGTTAAATAGGACAACCATTCTGGAAGGCAATTTGGCATTTCCTAAAAAAGCTGAACATAGATATTCCATATGACCCAGCTATTCCACTGCTTGGAATATGCCCCAAGAAAATGAGAACTGAGACACAAATGGAGATTTGTACACCAACGTTCATAGCAGTGTTAATCACCATAGAAAGAACATGGAAACAGATCAAATAGCCAACCACAATCAAATGGATGGAGGAAATTATTGTACATTTATACTATGAGATACTGTGTAGCACGCAGGAAAATTATTTTTAAAATCACTACCTAACATGGGAAGGACTGGAGAGTATTATGTTAAGTAAGCTAACTCAGACCCATAAGGACAAATACTGTATAAGACCATTATTGTAAAAATGGATAACTAGTAAAATGTGTATGAGAATCCAAGGGGGATGGGAGCAGATGAGTGAGGATTGGTCGTAGGGGATGGTAATTATAGGGTCACACAATTTAATGGGTGAAGGAAGGGATGGGTAAAGGAAATGGGAAAGATGTGGTGTCGAAACAATGTTTATTAACCCTCTAAGTAACCAGTATAAAATTTTAAAAATTGATTAAAATAAACCCAGTAAAAAATAAATTTATAAGGAAACTCAAAATATTTCTCAAAAAGGGTAAAATTAAAGAAAAATTGTCAAGAACTGAATAAATAGAAGTAAATTCTTCCTAGAATTAGTTTGTTCCCAGTATACCTTAGAAGGAAAACTTCCTTCTAAGGTGAAGGTACAAAAGCATCCTATTCAGAGAAGTACAATTGTATTGTATATCTTGTATCTATTAATGGCCTGGCCTCTTTTGTGCGTTTTCCCCCAACAAGTATAAACACCTTGAAAATAAGAGCTCTGTTTTGTTCATCACAGTAAGCTTTCTCTCTCAGCAGCTGGCACAATGCCTGGTGCGGAATGTTGTATAATTGTGGTTGCTCTGAATTGAATTTTCCCTTTAGTTCTCCTCAAAAAGACCCTCACTCACCCTTGTCACTTGTAATATGGGTAATTTTCTAACTTCTTACTCATTTTCTTTTAAATGAAGGTCTTGAATTCATTGTGGGATTTTTTTTTAATAGAAACCAAGCATATTTCTTTCAATCCATCATCTATATTCTATTTAATGTACCATTTTAATTTTATGATTGTCTTATCTTCTTTTTATCTTTTATTCAAAAGAGAAAAGCTACTCTGCTCACACACATTAAATGATCCCAGAAACAATTGAAGTCTGTTCCTGAAACAAGAGAGATCAGAAGCTTTTCATCCTGTCTTCCCGGAGAGGGGAGCGGAAGCTTCTCTCAATACCCTAAGAGAGGATTCTTACTCTGGCTTTTATTTTCAAGCTTTTTATCTTATTCAAATTAGTTTCATGTTTAGCAAAGAAATACATGTCTATAGTTTTTAAATTATGTAACTGTTACCAAAAGACTTAAAATGGAAATCAGTAGTAGTTCCTTGCCCCACACACCACCCATTCCTCAATCTCGAGGGGTAACCACTTTCAACTTTTTTGGCTCTTTATGGCATTGACATTCAACTTTCTAAATAATACACCTTTATCTCTAGTTCTTTTACTCATTTAGACATTCCTCTATTGGCTTTCATTGTGCTATCTATAATTTGCTTTAAAATACTTTCCCATACAGTGAGATTTGCGTGTGTTGGTTTAATTATATCCTGTGGGTGGTCATGCACGCTAATCACACCTTATGCACATACAGCTAGAATTCTAATCAGGAATTTTACATTCAAGAGGCTTTTCACTATAAGTGCTTCCATTGTGTTTTTGTTGCTGTACTGGGCAATTTGTATAACTAATGTTATGAACGAGTTTCCATGGGTTAATTTCCTACTGGTAAATCAATAAAACACAAGTCTGTGAGAACTCTTTGATGAAATGTACTGCTGTTGTTGTTGTTTTCTTTCTTGTTAGATGCCATAAAGTCAACTGTGGCTCGTAACTGCCTTATGAACTTCAGATCCAAACTTTCTTCTATCTTGCACCATCCTCACGATGATCACCAACCTCAAACCTTATTGTTGCAATGATTAGGTCAATCCATATTTTTGAAGGTCTGCCTTTCTTTTACCTACCCTCTCTACTTATTCAACATGGTATCTTTTTCAAAACACTGATACCTCCTGATAGTATGCCCAGCGTATGTGAGACAAAGTATCACCATACAAACCTCTAAGGGGAACCTTGGTTGCACATCCTCCAAGACTAATTTGTTTGTTCTTTTATCATTTGATTAGTTACTCAATGTCCTCACCAACACCACAGTTCAAAGGCATTAATTTGTCTTAGGTCTTCCTTATTTATTATCCAACTTTCACTTAATAATTGAAATAGTATTGGAATACTATTACTTGAGTCAGGCACCTTTTGGTTTTTAAACTCACATTCTTGCTCTTCAGCACTTTTAAAAAGAAGTCCTTGGTGGCAGATTTGCCGAATACAAAAGGTCTTTTCATTGCCTGACTGCTGCTGCTATGAGTGTTGATGAATTCATGAAAAAAATGAAGTCATTAACATCAATCTTTTATCTATAATTATATTGCCTGTTAGTCCAGCTGTGAGAATTATTGTTTCCTTGATATTGAATTTTAATCTATATTATACCTCAGACTACAAAGTCTATAGTCTTTGATCTTTACTAAAAGCTGAAGGTCTTTACTTTCTGCAAACACTTTGAGTTATTGTAAAATGCCCTTATATCCACTCTGAGTCACAGTAATCCAAAGTACAGTAGAATTAGATCTTCCTCATTCTGTGCCATCATCACAATTGTTTTTGTGCTCCAGCCCATTGTTGTAATCACTTGTCTCTCTGGCTAGTTGAAGGTTTTACTCTTTTTTTCCATGATCCTTTTCTTTCATAAGTAGAATTTTCCTCTCCAAGAATGAACCCATCCTAGTAACATTCCCAAAATATATGAGTTCATCACCCTTGCTTCTAAGAAGTATTCTAGCTTCGCTTATTCTGAGACAGAGTCATCTGTTCTTTTAGTCATCAAGGCAAATTCAAGAGAGCCGTAGTAGTATGGTCTATAAGAATCGCACTCCTAACACAAAGGTCATGCCCCTCTAGGCATTCAAATCTTCTAGTAACTCCAAGGAAAGATGGTGAGAGATCTCGTTCTATACAGGTTATAGCCTTGGAAACACAGTGGAAGTCATCTGTGAGTCAGTTCTAATTCAACTGCAGTGAGTGTGTGAGTGTGGTATATACAATATTCTTCACTGACAGAAGAATTCACAGGTATCCAGTCTGTTGTGATCTTCCTTAAACACTGCTTAGCTTTCACATTCATATTAAGCAAGGTACTAGGTTTATCATAGACTTTTATGTGACTACTTTGATCTTAAACATTTTAAAATGGTCCTTGAGAGAAGAATGTTCAATACGTCATTTGATGTCATCATTATTGCTGTGATTGATTGTCATTGTTCTGTACAGTCAATTCAGAACCAACCCATAGCTGACCCTCCTGCAGGTTTTCAGATCAGTTTATTTTCAGAGCAGATTGTCTTCCTTTTGTCCCACTGAGCACCTAGAGGTCTCAAAACATGTGCTTTCAGTAATGTAGGTAGCACAGCTTCTTGCAACTAGGACACCATAGCTCTCTTTTCATTGGCATTAGGTTTAACCAGCTCATCCAAACTCAGAACAAGAATTTTCTGAAGATTATAGGGTGGTATTAATAAGTTCAGAATTATCGATAGGGTGGTATTAATAAGTTCAGAATTCTCTATGTATGTATAAATCATAAAACTATGGTTATTTTTCTTCAGCCTGCAAAACTAGTTACTTAGACTACAAATTCTGTTTCCTATTTTTAGTCATGTATCAAAATGGATGTCAGAAGAAACTTTGAAGATTACACTGGAGCTCAGAGAAGCCAAAGCACAAGGAAGAATTCAGATACTAAAGAGCTGAACAGAAGATTCCAAAAGGCAGCACGGGATGTTGTTGTGTTGTTGTTCTTATGTGCCATTGAGTCACTTGTGACTCATAACGACCCTTTGTACAAGAGCCCTAAACGCCCTTCTACCTGTGCCAACCTCGCCATCTCAAACCGTTCATTCTCACCACTCCACTCAGAGAATCGATTCATCTCATCGAGGGTCTTCCTCTCATGTGCCGTCCCTCCACGCTCCCAAACATGATGTCCCTCTCCAAGGACCAGTCCCTCCTTGCAACATGCCCAAAGTATGTCAGATGAAACTTCAGAATCCTTGACTCCAGGGAGCATTCTGGCTTCACCTTCTCCAGGTCAAACCTGTTTGTTCTCCTAGCAATCCATGGTATATTCAACACTCTTCTCCAGCACCACAGCTCAAAGGTATCAGTTCTCTTTCTATCATCCCTATTCACTGTCCAACTCTCTGAAGCAGAACACGTAATTGGAAAGACTATAGCCTGGATCAGCACATCTTAGTCACCAGCCTGATGTCGCTGCTCTTCAGAACTCTTGAGAGGTCCCTCACAGCTGACTTTCCCAATGCAATTCATCTCCTGATTTCCTGGCTGCTATTACCAAGAGTGTTAACTGTGGAACCAAGTAAGCTAAAACTGTTAACTATCTCAATCTCTTCACCATCCATACTGATGCTGCCAATAGGCCCAGTAGTGAGAATCTTTGTTTTCTTGATGTTGAGCTTAAATCCATATAGGAGGCTGCAGTCCTTGACCTTCTGTAGCAAGCGCTTCAGGTCCTCCTCAGTTTCAGCAAGCAGGGTTGTGTCATCTACATAAGGCAGGTTGTTGATGATTCTTCCACCAATTCTGATGCCACATTCCTCCTCGTACATCCCAGCACTTCGGATGATCTGTTCTACATACAGATTGAAAAGGTTTGGAGACAAAATACATCCCTGACGGATCCCCTTTCTTGATTTTGAATCATCCAGTGTCTCCTTGCTCTGTTCTGACAACTGCCTCTTGGTCCAAGTATAGGTTTCGCATTAGCACAATCAAATATTCTGGGATTCCCATTCTTCTCAGAGTCAGCCACAGCTTGTTGTGATCCACACAGTCAAAAGACTTTGCACAGTCAATGAAGCACAGATAGATAATCTTCTGGTATTCTTTGCTTTCTGCCAAGATCCATCTTACATTAGCTATAATATCCCTAGTGCCATGATCTCTTCTCAATCCAGCCTGCCACATCTGGCAGTTCTCTGTTGACATATTGTTCCAAACGTTGTTGGATAATTTTCAACAGAATCTTTCTTGCATGTGATGTTAATGATATTGTTCAATAATTTCAACCCTCTATTGGGTCACCTTTTTTTGAAATAGGAACAAATATTGATCTCTTCCACTCATTTGGCGAGCTGCCAAATTTCAGATTTCCTGAAACAATTTATAGAGCACATTCAGGGTAGCGTCTGTTTGTTGAAATAAATCAATTGCTATGCAGTCAACACCTGGAGCCTTGTTTTTTGCCAATTCCTTCAGAGCAACTTGAACTTCCTCCTTCATCACCACAGGCTCCTCCTCATATGTTATTTTATGAAATGACAAAGCAAAATATCACAATGAAATGTGCAAGAAGCTGAAGTGGAAAAATCAAAAGGGCAAAGTTCATTCAGCATTTCTTAAGCTCAGGAACTGAAGAACAAATTCAAACCTCGAGTTGCTATAATCAAGGATGCTTTAGAAAGAATATTAAATGATCCAGGAAGTATTAGAAGAAGATGGAAAGAATATATGAGTCACTGTATCAAAAGGAACTGGCAGACACAGAAAAATTTAATAAAACAACATATGAGCAAAAGCCTATGGTGAGGAAGGAAGAAGTTGAAGCTGCTTTGAAGGAAATAGCAAAAAATAAGGCCCCAGGAATAGATGGAATACCAATTGACATATTTCAGCTAACAGATGCTGCCCTGGATGTGCTCACCAAGTTGTGCCAAGAAATCTGGAGAACAACCACTTGGCCAACTGACTGGAAGAGATCTATATTTGTTCCCATCCCAAAGAAAGGTGACCCAACAGAGTGCGGAAACTACAGAACAATATCATTGATTTCACATGCAAGCAAGATTCTACTGAAGATGATCCAAAAACAACTGGAACAGCACATCAGCAGAGAACTGCCAGAAGTCCAGGCTAGGTTTAGAAGGGGTTCTGGTACTAGGGATATTGTAACTAATGTTAGCTGGATCTTAGCTGAAAGCATGGAATACCAGAATGTCTATTTGTGTTTCACTAATTATGCAAAGGTGTTTGACTGTGTGAATCATAACAAACTCTGGCTGACTCTGAGAAGAATGGGAATCCCAGAACACTTGATCGTTCTAATGCGAAACCTATACTTGGACCAGGAGGCAGTAGTCAGAACAGAGCAGGGAAACACTGCATGGTTCAAAATTGAGAAAGGTGTATGCCAGGGATGTGTCCCCTCTCCATACCTTTTCAACCTGTGTGCAGAGCAGTATCTGAGAGCTGTTCTCTATGAGGAGAAATGTGGGAGATCTATTAACAATCTGTGTTATGTAGATGACACAACCCTGCTTGCTGAAACTGAGAACTTGAAGCGCTTGCTGCAGAGGATCAAGGACTGTAGCCTTCAGTATGGTTTGAGGCTCAATGTCAAGAAGACAAAGATTCTCTTCTCTGGACCAATTGGCAGCATCAGGATGGATGGTGAAGAGATTGAGATTATTCACAACTTTAGTCTGCTTGGCTCCATGGCCAACACACTTGGCACAAGTGGCTAGGAAATTAAAAAAAATGTATTGCAATAGGAAAGTCTACTGTTAGGGACCTCTCCAGGGTACTGAAGAACAATAGTGTCACTGTGGCCACTAAGGTGTATCTGATACAGGCTATGGTCTTTGCAATTACTTGTTATGCATCAGAGAGTTGGACAATGACTAGGAAGGATAGAGCGAGAATTGATGCCTTTGATCTGCAGTGCTGGAGAAGAGTATTGAATATACCATGGACTGCCAAGAAAACAAACAGATTCATCCCGGAGAGGGTTAAACCAGGCTGCTCCTTGGAGGCAAGGAGGCTTCTCCTGGGGCTTTGTCTGACATCCTTTGGACAAGTTGTAAGGAGGCACAGGTCCTTGGAAAGGGACATCATGCTTGGGAAGGTGGAGGAAGGGCGCAAGAGGGGAAGACCGTCTATGAGGTTGAGTGATTCGGTGACTGGGGTAATCAGGATGAGTGTGTCCGAGGCAGTGCGACTGGCACAGGATAGAGGAGGGTTAGGGCTGTTGTACATAGGGTCCCTATGAGTCTCAAGGGACTCAAGTCACATAACAACAACAACAACAATGAAGTAGTTTTATCTGTCTGTTTACCAGTAGAGGAAATGCATCTATCCTAGATCCTGGTAAGGCTGTTTCTCCAGTCATATGTAATTGTATCTTAACCTGCCTGTTTACCATGAAGAGAACTGTGTTCTTCCTGAATTAGTAATACTTAAATGTGAACTATTCTTTTCAGATGTAGAAATTACCTTTTTTCACTAACAAAAGTGCATTGTTAAATGAGTTAGCCTCACCCTAGTATAAAACCAGATGATCATTCCTGGAAGAGGAGGCAGTCTTGGAAGTGACTTTCTGTCTCTCAGATCTGCATAATAAAGTGTTCATGGATATTGCAATCCTTTTTTCTTATTGGTGGCTGACTATGGAAAGAACCCCTTTGCCTTCAGTAACAAAGACATATCACTTTTAAATCTAAAATCACTTACCTTATTACTAATTTGACATAAAATTAAATAAATGAAAAAAAGGAAAGAATATGACCATGAGTAATCAGAACAAAATCAACTAAAAGAAAATGAAAACTTAGATGTCATTTGAAAAGGTACAAAAAAAAAGAAAGGTACACTCATGTGCAACAATGAATGAATGGGGAAAAATTAAATGGAAAAAATATGCTATATATATCATTTATTAGATAGATAGATAGCATTTTAAAAAATTAAAAAATAAAAAGGTACAAGGAAGATAATGGCAATTTTAACTTACACATGATACATTGATTGTTACAGAGTTGATCCTTGGTTTTATTTTAACTAATGATAGTGAATTTTTTTTATATTCTTAGGCAAAGATATTGTCAGTCTACTTGGTGTTCAAGTGAGGACCATGGATAAAGTTTCCATTTACATGTTTCCAAAAAGGTATTTGCAATTAACAAATCATTGATCATACAGAATTCTATCATGTCACTTCAGGCTTTTGAAGATCCAACATGGATTCTAGGCTCAAAACAAACAAAGAAATAAACAAAAATCTAAAACAAACTTCAATGCATTCAAGTTGGAACCAATTTACAGTTGACCTTCCAATGAGTTTCCAGAGGCTATAAGTTACACAGGAGGAGATTGCCCATCGTTCTCTCATGGAGTCACTAGTCAGCCACCAGAAAAGCATATACTGTCTCCTACATATTTTTACATGGCTACTTGTTCTATAACAACTCATTGAGTCTTAGACACTACCGTATTTGATAGCTGGACTTCTCTGATTTCTTTATCATGTCTTGCATCCTATCTTCTATGTTCTTCTTGGAAAAGTCAATATGGACTAGTACCACATTAGAGGAATTGCTTGGCCACTATGTGATTAGGAAGTCTTTAAAGAAGAAACTCAAATCCATTGATAGAATAAGTGTCAATAATATATATGAACTGCTTTTTTTTTTTTTAGTCTCCAGGTCAAAAGAATAACCAACTATGGAGTAGTGAGTCTGTTGCTAAAAATTTAGCTCCAAGAGACCATTGTTTTTAACATGATCTGGCCGAGTAAACTATGCCTATCCTGCAAGCACATTTGCCCATCTACATCCTAAACAGCTGTGTGAGCCGTCTCTTTTTCTGGAAAATAGGGCATATTAATCTATCCACAAGGGAAGTGGCAAATCTCACAATTAAATTGAGCAGATTCAGTGACAGAAAGTGCACCACTAGGAAAGGAATAGAAGCAGCGAAAGCAGCATGTATCTTTTTAAGTTTGAGCTGAGATTCTCCTGTCCAATCTGCATGTCCCACGTCTACAATCCCATCCATCCTTTCTTCTTGTTTACTCCCCTGTATAAAGTGCATTGTAACCCCCAATGAAGTTGATTCTGGCTCTCTGCAGCTCTCCTGGAGTGGTGTGTCTCCCTCACACTTACCACCATCAGGGTGTCACTGCTCCCCACTGGCAAATGGACAGTGACAGACTTCGAGCCAGTAGGTAGGTGCAGGGATGTGACAATACATTGCTTAACTCAGAGGGTTTAGTTTTGTATTGTGGATGCTGTTGATGGGGTCAGTTTACCCTTGCGCAGTTAGTAGACTCAGCCTTGTCTATGCTGTCTTTTTATGCTAGCTTCAGTGAAAATATTTAGCATTAGTAATGACACTGTTCCTTCTACAGTGGTAGATATATCACTAATTGCATATTTAAACTAGCAACTCTACACTAAAACAGGAAAGCTAAAGAGCATAAGTTCTTAAAACCATGAACTCTAATTATGAACTATACCTTCTTGCTCAACCAACACCAACAACAATTCATTGCCAGAGCATTGGAACCAACTTATACTTGACTCTGCAGGGAATTTTCAGAGACTCTATATCAATGTGAAGAGATTGCCCATCTTTCTCCTTTGGAGCTACTAGTGGACTTAACTGTGTGCCTGCCTTTGGGGTGGCAGAGCAATTCCTTACCACTAGCCACCAAAGCTCCCTTTTGTTCACCTTGCAAGCTATGTACTCAAAAATTTTCTTTCTTCATAGAGATATCTAAGAGCTTCAGCACCACCATTTTTTGAAATACTATCTTTTTTACTACTTCCAATTGCCCTTTGCATCTTTGTTGAAAACCAATTAACTGATAGTGTAAGTGTATAAGATTTCTTCTCTTTTTTCAGCTGATATATTTGTTATCTTAATAATGGTACCACCTGTCTTGACTAAATGTAACTTTATAATATCTCTAGAGATCAAGTAACGTTAATCCTCTAGCCTTGTTCATGTTTTTCAAACTTTTTTCTCTTTTCTAGATGCTTTGCATCATGAATTTTGTTTCTAAAGTTTTTGTAAAAGTTATTTTAACTAACGATATAATCGCTTTAATAGATATAGAGTCATTACAATTTCTGCTTCTTATTGAGCTGAACCTTAAAAGTTTATTTAAAATTGTGCTCATTTTATTATGCTCTTAAAATTTATTGCTGCAATGTTGTTCATTATAGCCCCTTACTGTTCTTTTATTGTACCTTATATTCATGGTAATATCTTCATTCCTGATAATAACTTTTTTTCATATTTTTTATCATTAATCAGTCAGAAAAGTGGTTTATAGTTTTTCGTTTTGTTGCTTATTTTTAATGTCTTAAATGTTCCTACTTAATCCTGTACCATTTCTCTCATGACAATATTGTGCCCATTTTTTTATTAAGTAACTTACTTCTCTGAAATTCTGCTAATATAGTATTTCCTCTGTTATATTTTCATTTTCTACTAAAATTGAACTTTGCAATGAATGTAAAATGTTATTTCACTTTCTCTCACAGTCCATTTTTATTTCATGAGTACTCAAGCACTGGACATCAAAAGTGTTCTCCTAATGCCTATTTGTGCTTTGTTGACTATGAAAAGGCATTTGAATATGTGGATCATAACAAGTTATGAGTGACATTGAGGAGAGTGTGATCCCAGAGCACTTGACTGTGCTCATGCAGAACTGTATCTGGACCAGGAGGCTGTTGTATGAATAGAGCAGGAGAACATCGCTTGGTTTAAAATTAAAGGAGTGCATCAAGGTTATATTCTCTCTCTATCCCTATCCAATCTATATGCTAAGAAAATTATCCAAAAGCTAGACTCTATGAAGAGGTCTGTGGCAGGATTGGAGGTAGATTCATCAATAACTTGGCGTTATGCATATGACACAACCTTGCTTGCTGAGTGTGAGGACTTGAAGCATTTTTTGCAGAAAATCAAGTAATGCAGCCTTTGGTATGGATTATATCTTCATGTCAATAAAACAAGATTCTCGCCACTGGATCAATCAGCAGTGTCATGAAGGATGAAAAGGAGATTGAAACTATCAACAGCTTCATCTTGCTTGAATCCACACTTAACAGCTTTAGTACTAACATTCAGGAAATAAGGAAACTCATTACACTGGGAAAATCTGAACATATGGACCTCTCTAAATTATTGAGGATTAATGATGTCACTTTGAAGACTAAGGTATTCCTGAATTAGGCTGTACTATTTCTGATTACTTACTGTGCATCTAAGAGCTGGACAAGAAATAAGGGCAACAGGAAAAGAATTGAGGCTTTGAGCTTTGGTGTCGGAGAAGAGCACTGAGTATTCCATGGGTGGGCAAGAGAACAAACAGCTATCTTGGAAAGGATGCAGCCGGAGTTCTCTTTGGAAGCAAGAATGATGAGGATTCAACTCACATGATTTTGGACATGTTGCTAGGAGATGCTATTCCTCAAAGAAGGACATGATGCTGGGAAAGGTGGAGTGTCGGCAAAGGAGAAGACCCTCAACCAGGCGGATTGACATGGTGTCTGCTGCAATAGGCTCTTCTGTATCATGAAATGTGAGGATGGCACAGAATAGAACAGAGCTCATGTGCATGGAGTCCCTATGAATCTTAATAACAGCATCTAACAAAAGCAATGTTCAATGGTTCTACTACCACTAAACAATCAAATAAAAGATATGGTTCAACAGAAAAAGTTGTCTAATTCTTTTAAACCTATTTTTAGCAAACTATTCATTTTGGCTTGTCTATCAGGATGCAGTATTACTCAAAACCTGATATAACATAAGTCATACAGATACTATATCCTTGAGAGTAATCTGAAAAAATACCTGCCAATAACATGTGCCAAAACAAATTTTCCAACTTTATGTGGTATACTCCTGAGGCTTCTATTGCCTGTGCATTTGGACAAATGCAAAGGTCTTTTGAAAAATAATGCTGACCTTGAGTTCAAGCCTGTCTCCATCTCAGTTGCTGAGAGTGTTGGCTTACTCAAGGTTAGAATGCAGATCAGTAATTTAAACCTTTGTCACTAGTGGAAAACCTTTTCTGCTTTTGTTTGTTTAGCTTTTTTAATAAAAATAAAATCAACCCTAAAAATGCCCTTCTGGTTGTGCTACTGAGTAGTCAATATTTAGAGAACTCAAGTTTAAATTGACAATGACCTGAATACTATTCAGAATGCCACTGAAACAAATACTAGATAGTATCTGGGGTGGGGGGTGGGGTGAATCTAGTAATTTAAATAGTCACAACAACTTTTTTTTTCCAGGTAAGTTTTTTTCTACTAGTTTATTTACAAAATTTGAATCAATTGTTTCCAAGAACAAATTCTTTCAATCTTTTTATCACTCTATTTCATAAGAAGTTAACTGTCTTCCTATATGTGAGTGCTTTCACTGAGTTGTATAAAGCTAAAACTTTAATTTCCTCTGAAGTTTACCTAAAAAAAAGTAGATATACACACCCATGCTTGTCGTGGCTTTGTTCACAATAGCAAGTAGTTAGAAACAGCCTAAGTGATCATCAACAAACGAATGGATAGAGAAGCTGTGGTATATTCACACAATGGAATACTATGCTACACTGAAAAACAAGGAACTCATGAAATATTATTCAAAATGGATGACCCTGGAGGACATTATGCTGAGTAAAGTGTCTCAGTCACAAAAGGACAAATACTGTATGGTGCCACTGTTGTAAAACAGGACTGACCTCAGGGTTGGAGAGAGACTGAGAAAGATGGGTTCAGTAATGTAAACTGCATTTAAACAAATGAGGGAGAAAACTGTTTAAAAGAGATAGAGCAAAGGCTGCATGGTGGAGTGGACCTAGGGGGGAGGGATTATAAAACAATGAAAGAATTTTTCTTTTACTTTTCCAACAGGGTAGTGTACTAGGAGGGAGGGTTGCTAGGGAAGAAAAGTTCAACAGTGAATGAACAGAAATTCGAAGTCTCTGTAAATTTTCATTGAAATTAATAGTAAATTAAAAAAATAGATATATAGGAAATATTTTCTATACCACTTCTAAATTTGTCTCTAGAATTATATCTCTTATAATACATGCCAAGAATCTGGAGTGCAACTACCAGGCCAACTGACTGAAAGAGATCTGTATTTGTTCCCAATCCAAAGAAAGGTGACACAACAGAGTGTGGAAATTATCAAACAATAATATCATACACAAGCAAGATCCTGATAAAGATTATCCAGAAATCACTGGAAAAACGCATTAGCAGAGAACTGCTAGATGCGTATGTTGTTTGTTGTTATGTACCATTGAGTCACTTGTGACTCATAGCGACCCTATGTACAAGAACCCTAAACGACCTTCTATCCTGTGCCAACCTCAACATCTCAAACACACTCATTCCCACTATTCCACTCACAGAATCGGTCTTCCTCTCCTTTGCTGCCCCTCCACTCTCCCAAACGTGATGTCCCTCCCCAAGGACCACTCTCCTTAAAACATGCCCAAAGTATGTCAGGCGAAGCTTCAGAATCCTTGACTCCAGGGAGCATTCTGGCTTCACCCTCTCCAGGACAAACCTGTTTGTTCTCCTAGCAATCCATGGTATATTCAACACTCTTCTCCAGCACCACAGCTCAAAGGCATCCATTCTCTTTCTATCATCCCTATTCATTGTCCAACTATCTGATGCAGAGCACATATTGGAAAGACTATAACCCAGATTAGGTGCACCTCAGACTCCAGCCTGATGTCGTTGCTCTTCAGTACTCTTGAGAGGTCCCTCACAGCTGACTTTCCCAATGTAATTCGTCTCCTGATTTCCTGCCTGCTGTTACCAAGAGTGTTGACTGTGGAACCAAGTAAACGAAAACTGTTAACTATCTCAATCTCTTCACCATCCATACTGATGCTGCCAATAGGCCCAGTAGTGAGAATCTTTGTTTTCTTGATGTTGAGCTTCAATCCATATTGAAGGCTGCAGTCCTTGACCTTCTGTAGCAAGCACTCCAGGTCCTCTTCAGTTTCAGCAAGCAGGGTTATGCCATTTGCATAAGGCATGTTGTTGATGATTCTTCCACCAATTCTGATGCCACATTCCTCCTCATACAGCCCAGCATCTCGGATGATCTGTTCTACATACAAATTGAAACGGTATGGAGACAAAATACATCCCTGACGGATCCCCTTCTTGATTTTGAACCATCCAGTGTCTCCTTGCTCTGTTTTGACAACTGCCTCTTGGTCCAAGTATAGGTTTCGCATTAGTACAATCAAAAGTTCTGAGATTCCCATTCTTCTCAGAGTCAGCCACAACTTGTTGTGATCCACACAGTCAAAAGCCTTTGCATAGTCAATGAATCACAGATAGACTTTCTTCTGGTATTCTCTGCTTTCTGCCAAGATCCATCTTACATTAGCTATACAATCCCTAGTACCACGACCTCTTCTCAATCCAGCCTGCACATCTGGCAGTTCTCTGTTGACATATTGTTCCAAACATTTTTGGATAATTTTCAGCAGAATCTTGCTTGCATGTGATGTTAATGATATTGTTCGATAATTTCCATACTCTGTTGGGTCACTTTTCTTTGGAATGGGAACAAATATCGATCTTTTCCAGTCAGTTGGCCAGCTGGCTGTCCTCCAGATTTCCTGGTACAACTTAGTGAGCACATCCAGGGCAGTGTCTGTTTGTTGAAATAAATCAATTGGTTTGCTGTCAACTCCTTGAGCCTTGTTTTTTGCCAATTCCTTCATAGCAACTTGAACTTCCTCCTTCATCACCATAGGTTCTTGCTCATATGTTATTTCATGGAATTCCTCTGTGTCACCCAATTCCTTCTGATACAGTGACTCTGTGAGCTCTTTCCATCTTCTTTTGATACTTCCAGAATCGTTTCACATTCTACCCAAAGTATCCTTAAGTATTGTCACCTGTGGCCTGAATTTGGTTTTCAACTCCTTTAGCTTAAGAAACACTGAGTTCAGCCCTTTTGATTTTCTGACTCCATCCCTCTGCATATTTCATTATAGTATCTTGCTTTGTAGTCCCAAGCTGCCTTTTGAAATTTTCTGTTCAGCTCTTTGATTTCTTGGTTTCTTCCTTTAGCATTGGCTTCTCAGCACTCTAATGCAATACTCAGAGTCTCATCTGACATCCTTCTTGGTCTTTTCTTCTTCTTCAGACTTTGTAATGATCTTTTGCATTCTTCATGGATGATTTTCTTGATATCCTTCCAGAGCTCATTTAGTCTACGCTCATTGGTGCTCAACGTCTCAAACCTGTTTCTGAAATAGTTTTGAAATTTGAGTGGGACTGATGTACACTGCTTTTAAAAGAGGCCATGGCACTAGGAACAGGTCAGCCAGCATCAGATGGATCTTGGCTGAAAGCAGAGAGTACCAGAAAGATGTCTATCATTGTTTAATTGACTATGTAAAGGCATTTGACTGTATGGATCACAATAAAATGTGACTAACCTTGAGAAAAATGGGTATCCTAGAACAATACTTGATGTGCTCATGGAAAACCTATGCTTTGACCAGGAAGCAGTAGTTAGAACAGAGCAGGGGAAACACTGCATGGTTCAGATTCAGAAAAGGAATGTGTCAGTGATGCATCTTATTTCCATACCTTTTCAGTCTGTGTGTGGAACTGATCATTTGGAAGGCTGAATTTGAGGAGGAGGAGTGTGGCTTAAGCATTGGAAGAAGACTCATCAACACCTACATTATGCAGAGGACACAACCTTGCTTGCTGAAACTGAAGAGGACATGAGACATTAGCTCCAAAAGGTCAAGGACTGTAGTCTTCAACGTAGATTGAAACTCACTGTCAAGGAAATGAAGATTCTCATCACTGAGCCAATTGGAAACTTCATGTTGGATGGTGAAGAGACTGAGATTGTTGATAACTTCAGCTTGCTTGGTTCCACGGTGAACACTCTTAGTACCAGCAGTTAGGAAATCAGAAGACAAAAGAAATTATGTCAGTCAGGAGACTAAGGTATGCCTGGTCTAGGCCATGGTCTTTGCAATTAGTTGCTATGTGTCTGAAAGCTGGAAAATAGCTAAGGATGATAGAAGAAGGATTGATTCCTTTGGTTTGTGATGATCAAGAAGAGTGTTGAACATACTGTGGACTCTCAGGAGAACAAACAGGTCTGCCCCAGAGAGGGTGAAACAAGGTTGTTCCCTGGAGGCAAGACTTTTGAAGCTCCATATAATATACTTTGGGAATGTGGCCAGGAGGGACCAGTCCTTGGAGAGGGACATCATGCTTGAAAGGATGGAGGGACAGTACCAGAGAGGAAACCCAGGAAGAGATAGATTGACTCAGTGACTGGGGAAATAGGATTAAGTGTGTTGGAGATTTGAGATTGGCTCAGGATAGGGCAGAATTTAAAGCTAATGTATATAGGGGTCACTACGTATTGCAGGCAACTCGATGGCACATAAAAATAACATAATAATACTTTGCAAAATTTGAGAGCTAAATTGTGCTCAGACATTAATTAATGCAAAGAAGTTAATTTTGTATCTATAAAATAAATATACTATATACTTGTCCTTGTTTTTTAATTGTTGCTACTTTGTTTTTAACTATATGTTGCTATTGTTAGTTGCCATTGAGTCAGTTTTGACTTAGAGAAACACTGTGTACAACAGAGTAGAAGGCTTTGTAATCCTGCACCACCCTCACAATCTCTGCTGTGCTTCAGTCTACTGGGTCTACAGTCACTGTATCTACAGGTTCTTCTACTAGGTCTACAGTCACTGTATCTACAGGTTCTGTAATCCACAGTTACTGGGTCAATCTATAAATTTGAAAATCTTCTTCTTCTATGTTGACTCTCTATTTCCCCAAGCATTATGTACTTTTCCAAAGATTGGCCCTTCCTGATAGAATGCTCAAAACATTTAAGATTAACTTTCATCATACTTGCCTCTAAGAAGCACCCTGGCCACACTTAATTCCAGGAATTTTGTTGTTGTTGTTGTTCTTTTGCTACTGTGGGATTACCAAGAATATTGACAAAAGAATTATAACTTGGTAGTTTGAGGAGAAAATGTGCGGTAAATAAATGTAGACCACTCTTTCCAGAACCAAAACTATGAATGGAAATCCAGGAAAGTGTGTTTAGTTGTTATTATAATTTTTTAAAAACTAGATTTAGAATTAATTTGGTTAACAGAAGATAGTGTTAGAATTGGACTGAAGATCTTTTTATTATTGAAATAGAAGGGAAGTGGGAAGAACTTTTAAGTTTACACACGTGGGAAGCCTCTATATTTGGAGGTTGTATGGAAGCAAAATTAACGACTTTAAGTAATTTAAGAAATGAAAAGATTCAAAATAAAAAACTTTAAATATAAATAATAATGCTATTTTAAGACAGCTATTGAGAGGATGAAGATTTTTGGTCTCTTAGTTGTAAGGAGTTGTTTTCGCAACCCAAAAGTACACAGCTCAAATGTAGCAGCTGCTTTGCAGAAGAAAGTTCTTTATGCCACCGAAAACTAGACATGGATCAATTCTGATTCAGTAGAACACAATAGCAACAACAGGAAGGTAAGTGTTGATCCTTAAATCATTTGAAAGCTGGGTATTCCAACTTCTTATGAATCAAAAATCTACATGGAAGTTAAACTTGTTTTCTTTTGTAATGTGTTAAAGCAATATCAGAACTAAATTTCACACCAAAAATACATCCACTCATATTTTTGTTAAAATTCTCATTTTTGTTCTCCTAAATGGTATACCTTTTCTTAATATCTAGGTCAAGTATTTTATTTAATTTCAAGTTACCGTAAATTCTTTTATTAAATAGAATGCAAAAGGAGTTATTTAAAAAAAGAAAACATTCTTGTTGAAATCCATTGACACCACATTACCACTTGTTCAATATTCTAATTTGTAAATTAATATTATTTTTACCTGAGCTGATTTTCAATTTAAAAAAAAAAAAAGAAAATGGTTGGTTACCATAAGTGCGTGCTTGTGAAAATAAACATTGTTGTATTGACTACAGGGAAATTAAGATGAAAAAAAAAAAAAAAAGAAAACCAAAAAACCCCAACCCAAACATTTTCTTTTCTTTTTGTTTTTAACCTTTAATTTTTTTTTTTAGTAGAATCATCCTTTTATTCAGAATAAAACAAAACAGTTTTGAACCACACACAGGAAGGGTATGGGTAGGGGGAGCTATCTGTCCATCTAGTCCTGGCTCCTGAACCATATAGTTTTGACAGCAATAAAGGATGAAGGGTAATGGGCAAAAAAATAAAAATGGTGAATGTATATTGGAAGGATAGGGATGAAAAAGCAGTGGGAAGTGGTGCAGAAAGGACCAGATGAGGACAGTACTGTGCATGCTGCAGATGAGAGGCCATTTAATAACATTTCTTGTTGATCAAATCACCGTGGACACCCTCTTTGCCCATCAGGAGAACTAGTATCTTGGCCATTGTGTTAACAGTAAGGTTGAAGGCAGGTGTCTGTCAGTACTCTCGGTGCCAACAAACATTTTCTTTTATTTTACTAACTCGTTGTAACTGTATTCCGGGCCAGGCATCTCTCTTGCTCCAAGGCTATCCCAGTAAACAAAACAGAATAAGAGCCCAGCTTCTATACAGTTTACATTTGAGTAAGGGAAAAAAGCTCCACAGTAAAAACAATTGTCATTGAGTTGACTGCAATCATGGCAGTTCCATATGTGCCAGAATAGAACTGGATTCCATACAGGTTCCAATGGTTGATTTTTCAGAAGTCAGTTGCGAGGTATTTCTTCTGTAGCACCTCTTGTGGACAGACTCAAGCCTCTAACCTTTAATTAGAAGCTGAGCAAACAGCTGGTACCACTCAGGGGTGACAAAGGCGGTAAACATAATAAACAAATTCATTTTTATTGTATGTTAGAAGATGATGGGCAATGTTGATGTATGATATTAATAGTGGCTTAAAGGAATGTCTATGGCCATTTATATTAATTGATTTTTTCCCTCCTAATGATGAGCCATAGTTTTTCTGCTCCTTTGTTAGCTAATTTTCAATTTGCTGTCAAATGTAAATGTGAAATTTTGTTTGCTAGACTTTGTTATAGTCCCTTGGCGAGTTTTGGATTTTGTTGTGGCATAAATTTGAATTATTTGGGATCATTTCCATATATCTGAGGCTTTCTTTTTTTAAAAAAAAAATTATTTTCATGAAAGTTTACAGAGACTTTGGATTTCCATACATTCATTTTTGCACTTTTCTCCCTGTCCACCCCTCCCCCCTAATTCACTTTTCCTTTGGAAAAGTAAAAGAAAAAATTTTTTCATTGTTATTCAATCCTTCCCCCCAAGCCCACTCCACTATGCTACCTGTGTTCTGGACTCCTGTCTTAACAATAATATCTAGTAATAGATCTCTTTCTTTAAAGCTCTAATAGTGAAGATTCAGAGTAGTCTTTGTTCTGTGGATGTTTTAGTCCTTTTACCAATGTAAGAAGGAGCCCTGTTGGGATGGTACAATATGTGTTTGTCTTTGACAATCAGCTGCTTGAGGGTAAAAAGATAGACTGTCTCTTCCTTAAAGATTTACAGCCATTGGAAACCCCATAGAGGGTCACCATGAGGTGGAACTGATTCAACTGTAGTGGGTGGCTGTGTGGGTGACTAAGGCATACACCTTCAATCTCCCTCTGAATTGAAGATCTCTTCCTCCTTAGCAAGTGAGAATAAAAAATATCCCCTACTCTGAGTTTGAGAAATGTTTTGGAGTGGTTCTTTCTTCTCCTTCAAGAAATATCACTTTGCAAAATGTACAGATTCATACTCAATCAAAGACTCGCAGGAACTTTTCTCCAACCATATAGATGGATGGAGTTTTCTCTCTCCTGATTAGTACTAAGCCTCAAAAATTCTATTCACCTGAACCTCCCTATACTCTGTATCTTTAGTTCAACGAGACAATCAGGCTCTGTTTGAGCTCCCTTTCCCTGCCCTATGCTCCAGCAACTGCCTTCCAACAGTAAGAGGATACAGGCTCAACTTTCTCTTATCCAAAGGACCACACACTCCTATACTGTGAAAACAATAATTTAGTAGATTTTCTTTTTTTCTGAAATTTAAATTGCTTGCAGAAGTATAACCCCTAGAGAAGCTAACTATTAATGGTGGGAGAAGAGGTCATTAGAATTTTAATGCATTTTTTTTAGACTGTACCTTTGTTTATGAGGTTATTGAAAATTTAAAACACTGGTTTTCCCCAGTATTTTGTGACTTCTTTATTCCTTTATTATTTCTCAATAAGACCAGAAGCACATAGTAACATGGAATACTAATGTCAGAGAATCTTTTTTTTATTTGCACTAAAAATTGTCTGGATGAAAAATGTGGGTATAAATGTTATTATAAGATTTTATGTGCTATATAATTTTTCATTTGCATTCAAACTTCATCAAAGTAAGCTTAAGGGAAAGCATTATATCTCAAGGAAAAGAAGGGGAAATGTAACTTTTTTTTCTAATTGTACAGAGCTACCACATAAAAGAAATTATCTTTTACATTGTCTTTTTTTTTTTTTACATAGTCAATTTTTGTCTCACTAAACTCAAGAATATTCAGATTTTGCCCTAAGAATCGTAGCTTTTACCTCATCAAGGGTCATCAGATATTAACAACTGACTGTGTGGGCCACAGTTTAATAATTATGCCTCTATTTCAGAAGTCTATAAGAGAAATTCTTAAGTTGGATGTAAATCTTAGACATCAGAGCATGCAATTGCTTCCTGAAAAGCTTGTGTGGAGGAATTTCTTTCAGGTTTTAGTTCTTTTATTTAAAGAACTCCACAGGTAACAAGCAATTCCCTCGAACCCTTTCTGACCTTTACAACAGCACAGAGAATACATAAGATATAAGGCAAAACACCAATTTTATCACAGCGCTTACTCTTTTAGAGCCATGAGAAATTGATTCTTTGGCTTGTTTTTCCAGGCAAGTCTTTTTGATGACATCACTCTCTATGAGTAATGATCACAGACCTTGTTTTAAATGTTCAGTGTTTAAATACAAATTAGTATCACTGTATTTTTTCTAGTGGAGGTCATTGGTATATGTTGCTTTTTTTTTTCCACCGTAAATTCGTCAAGATAATTCTTTTTCCGTAACACTAAATATTTTCTTTGTAACTCTGGCAATTTGGAAATTTTAACATTAATATAAACTTTCAACATTAATTTCTAATGTAAATCTAAAAGCTAAATTCACTGTAGCTGAGTTGTAACCAACTCATAGTTAATCCTCCATTTCATGTCTGAAGCTGTATGTCACATAGGTTGAGATTGCCTATCTTTCTTCTTTGGAGATGGATTCAAACCACCAAAGACAAGGAGCCTGTGAGCCGCTGTCAGGTTGTTGCAGCTGTAAATCTTGACAGGAGGAGACTTTCCATTTTTCTCCATGCAATTGTAAACCACTGACCTTAGAAAGCAAGGATGGCCAGACTTTGTCTTATATATCTTTAACACGTTATTAGGAGAGACTAGTTCCAGAAAAGAACATTATATTTAGAAAAGCAGAGAGCCTGTGAAAGAAAGGAAAACCACTGAGGAGATGGGTTGACAGTCACTGCAACAATGGGCTCACATACAAGGAAGATTGTGAGGATAGCACAGGATCAGGTAGCATTTCCTTCTATTGTATAAAGGATTGGTGTGAGACGGAGTCAACTCAATAGCACCCAACAACACCTTTATGGAAGGAGATTGCTTTCTCTTTCTTCTGCTGAATGGCTTGTAAGGTTGAATTACCAACCTTTGTGTTAGCAGTGAAATGCGTTAAGAACTTTACCACCACAGCTTCTGACAAAAAATCATAGCTACTCTTAATACAACTATAACAATGACAATGACAAAGAGAGAGCTATGTTGACCTAGTGGAAATGAAGTTATGCTACCAAGCCAAAGGTGGGTGATTTTCATCTGTGGCCCTCGACCAGGTTCAAATTGTCTTCCTGTCAAACATTCTTCTAGGTGGTATAGCACTGGTCTGTGCGTTGCTGTACAGAGGTAACTCATGATTGCTGTGATGCTGAAGATTGTGACAATGATGTGCCAATCATGGTAAGGGGTACTCATGGTGGACAGTGTTGGCTGGAGCTTCCAGACTAAAACAAGCATGGAAGCAGGAGCGGCATCCACTTCTGAAATGGCTTGCCTCCGGAAACTATGTACGAACAGTGCTCAGGCCGTTCGTTCATAGGGTCGCTATGAGTCGTCTATGACTCGATGGCACCAAACAACAACAACAACAACTCTTAATATTACTATGTTTGAGTTTTTTTTAATAGTTCAGAGAGATGCTAAATTTCAGTTAAGATTTTGTCATTGTTGTTGTAGTTAGGTGCTTCTGAGTTGCCTACAACTCGTTGTGTTAGTAGTTTGTGATGGCAAAGAAGGTTATTTTTTTCCTCATCAATGTTCCGAAACTAGTGGTGAGAACAGAGGCAGTATTCTGGGCCCCCTACTAACAAATTGCTTGACTAACTTGTGACACAACCTATACACACATATATAGAAACTCTGTACAATTTAATGTTTTCTAGTTTGTTAATAGTATCATAAAAAGGTGAGAACAGGGAAAGGCAAAGGCAGAGAGTAATCATTGCCAGAATGATATCAAAATAATAATTTTGTTGTTGTTGTTGTTGATTGCCATCAAGTCAAGCAAGATTCATAGTGACTCTATGAACAAAATGCCTGAAGCCTCTCTATAACTATCAACATTTATCAAAGTTAATAGAGTTTCCAGAGGCATGTTGTTTAGAAAGTGGTTGCCACTCCTGCTTCCACTAATAACAGGGCATCCAAAAAATGGTTACTCATAGGAAGAAAAAGATTTCTGTCAACTCCTGTGCAATTCCTGGAACTTTCTTTGATCTTTCCTTTTTAAAAATTTTTAAATTGTGATTTTAATGAAAGTTTACAGAAAAATTGGATTTTTCTTTTTAAAGAAAATAAAATATTAATTCATTACTGCATAATTTCCTCTCTCCCCAACCCTGTTTCTCCCCGAGTCCACTGTGTTACACACCTCTTATTCTGTACTGTTGGCATAAAATAATGCATAATTATATATTTCTTTGAAATAGTTCTTTCCTTCAAATGTCTCAGTGCACTGTTCATTAATTATCCTCTCTTTTCTTAGATTCTCCTCAACCCCTATGTCAGTTCTGTTTTATAATTGTGGTGTCATGCAGTATTTGTTTTCTGTGATCCTGACCTGCCCCTGAGTATAACCATACTACAAAGTCACTACTAAGCCTGCCCGTGAGAAACGAGTGTTTCTATAACACAATTTCATTTCCTCTTATTGAATACATTAGGATAAAAACAAAATTAATCTAATAACATTGATTCATTTGCAAGAATGGCCAACTGTAAAGAAAGTGATAAAGTAAGCAATTTGTAAATTTTCTTTTTATAACACTCTTGTTGAACTAATTTAAGTGTCCTGCCTCCAGGAGCAGCTTAGAAAGGATACTCTTTAAGTGATAATTCCTAAATAGGTTATTATTTTAAATGGACTCCTTAAGAGTCACATGTGTGGCATTTGGTTAATCCATTACATTTGCAATTACAAACCAGTGCTTTTTATGGCAGGCAAATTATTTTATATGCTCCACAGCCGCACTTAGAGCAGAAGTCTCAGCCCATGACATTCCTCTTGAAAAACATTATGGAAAGCACTATCCCGTGCACAAGGGTGATTAAGCTTCTTAAATTGTTTCTGATGTGTGACAGAGACAATCTCTTCTAATTTTATTTCTCTGAAAGGAAAATTCCATATGGGCTTGCAGGGCTGAGATTCCTTTTGTTCTTGTTCTTACCCCTTGTGTCTATATTAATGATCTCTGCAGAACAGTTGAACAGTCAGCTTATGAAATATTACACAGGTAACTTACATAGCAATGACAGAATGTACCTTGGTCTGTGTTCACATTACACATCTGGGATTCAAGTTTGATCTATTAAATGGGAAACTGACAAACCTTGAGTTTAGCTGTGCTTTAAAGCATGGCACTTAGAGCTTTGACTAAGCTCAATGCCAGCTCATATTCTTATTGGCTTATGTCCTTGAAAAAGTGAGTTTATTTCCTTAAATCTTAGCTTTCTCATGCGTGAAATGGAGATCTATCTTTATTATATTAATATGAGAAAAGAATGAGATGCTATAGGTAAAATGATTATCACTGTGCAAAGTTCATATAAAACAATCAATGTTGTTGTTGTTGTTATGTGCCGTCGAGTCGTTTCCGACTCATAGCGACCCTATGCACAACAGCCCTAAACCCTGCTCTATCCTGCGCCAACCGCACCGCCTCTGACACACCCATCCCGATTACCCCAGTCACCGAATCAATCCGTCTCATAGAGGGTCTTCCCCTCCTGCGTTGTCCCTCAACCCTCCCAAGCATGATGTCCCTCTCCAAGGACCCATCCCTCCTGGCAACATGTCCAAAGTATGTCAGACGAAGCCCCAGAATCCTTGCCTCCAAGGAGTAGCTTGGTTTAATCCTCTCCAAGATAAATCTGTTTGTTTTCCTGGCAGTCCAGGGTACATTCAGTACCCTTCTCCAGCACCACAGCTCAAAAGCATCCACTCTCCTTCTGTCCTCCCTAGTCATTGTCCAACTCTCTGATGCATAACAAGCAATTGCAAGTACCATGGCCTGTACCAGGCGCACCTTAGTCTCCAGAGAGACACTGTTGCTCCTGAGTACCTTAGAGAGGTCCCTAACAGCAGACTTTCCCATCGTGATACCCTTTTTGATTTCCTGACTGCTGGTGCCAAGAGTGTTGACTGTGGAGCCGAGCAAAGTGAAGCTGGGAACACTCTCAATCTCTTCGTCATCCATCCTGGTGCTGCCAATTGGTCCAATGGCGAGAATCCTTGTCTTCTTGACATTGAGCCTTAGTCCATACTGAAGGCTGCAGTCCTTGACCCTTCGCAGCAAGTGCATGAGGTCCTCCTCAGTTTCAGCAAGCAGGGTTATGTCATCTGCATAGCGGAGATTGTTAATAGACCTTCCTTATTCTTGGTGGTTTTTTAAATATAACCCACTCACCCCATACCTCAAAGAGTTGAGTAAGGTGCCTATTATTGTTTGATGAACCAATACTGAAATAGAAGAAAAGATTGGCAGTTTGAATGCATTAGATAATCTGGGGGGGTTGGGGGGGCGGTGGAGAAGATGTAGAAGGCTATTCCTCAGAATATTTATAGACTTACAAATTCTATCTAATCACCCTATAGGGCCAGTATGAAATGTAATTGACTAGATGATCATTGTCATAGAGTAGATTTCAACTCATAACAGTGGGTAGATTCAGTACCAGATATTGAATCTCATTCCAGAAAAGCAGGTACATAATAATGGTTTTGCTTTTAACGATCTTAGAAGAGGTTAGACATTTGAACAATGCATGTAATTGCAGGTTATTTCTGATATAATGTAAGCATGTACTAGTTAGAATTTCAACCTGAGTAGTAAGGAGTATAGTATCAGATAAGCTTTGTAGTTGATGCTATGACTTTGTAGAAGCTAAAAATCAACATGGAATTTCTAATGTCATACTGGCTACTACCTGATTTCTCAGGGCAAAAGTTTAATATGACAAGAAACTTAATGTCTAGAAATAGTAATTATCTTTTTATATATAATCAGCAGTTTCTTCATTCCAGACAGATGAACTCCTGCTTATCTGCCTTCACTCAGTAGTCACGGATGCCTGTACTTCCTGTAAAAACTACATTTTTCTTCTCAAACAAGCATTTCAGTGAAGAAACCATTTTTGAAGAACATTTTAATGCCCCTCTGAAAAACTGAACAAAAACACCTTGAAAGATTGATGGATTTTCCTTCACTAGAGGTAAATCATAACATTTCAAGGACAAGATACAGCAAGCACACAGTCAAAAAGACTTGAAAAAAGATCTTCCTCTCCTGTGCTGTCCCTTCACCCTCCCAAGCATGACATCCCTCTCCAAGGACTGATCCCACCTTACAACATGTACAAAGTATGTCAGACAGCTTCAGAATCTTTACTTTGCCTCCAAGGAGCAACCTGGCTTCACCCTATCCGGGATAAACTTGTTTGTTCTTCTAACAGTCCATGGTGTATTCAATAATCTTCTACAGTACCAAAGCTCAAAAGTTATCAGCTCTCCTTCTATCATCCCTAGTCATTGTCCAGCTCTCTGATGCATAGCAAGTAATGGCAAAGACCATGGCCTATATCAGGTGCACCTTAGTCTCCAAACTGACATCATTGCGCCTCAGTACCTTAAAGAGGTTTCCGACAGTAAACTTTCCTAATGGAATTTCCTGGCTGCTGGTACCAAGCGTGTTGACTGCAGAGCCAAGAAAACTGAAAAAATTTTCAAGTAATGAGTAATCAACAATATTAATCTGACAGAAAGGTCAAGTAGGAATAAAGAAATAAGAGATACCTGGTTTCCAACAGTTCACTTAATAATGAGTTAAAACATTTAGGAAAAATGGGAAATGTTTACGAGGTACATCTTAAAAATTGAAAGGGGAAAGTAGGTTTTTAGAGACCTATGCCTGGAAGGGAGTGAGAATTGCTTGTTCATTCTTAGAATTTTGAGTACCTACTTTATTAAATAGAAGAATATCAATGAGAAATTTTACACTGTTTTAGCTACTAAAATATTATTATCTAGTAATTTTTTAAAAAGTCAACACTGAAGTATCCCTAACTTGTCACTTCTTCTTTTAATACATTTTAGGGTATAGTTATATTTATTAATTCATTTACTCCTCAAAATAACCTGCAATAAAGATATTGCTCCTAGCCACATTTTACATGCTTGAAAACTAAGGCTCAGAATCATGAAGTAATTTTCACAACATTATACAAGTAAAGGTTAAGACAAAAGTTAGCTTATTTCCTTTGCACTTGTATCAAATGTCTATCAAGTGCTAGGAGCTAGGTGCCTGAGACATAGGAACAGGCAAAGAAGTTTTAGTACACTCACACTTCCCCAGACCCTTCCCCACTAAGATTTCCATCAATCTTGCATGCAAATCTACCATACTTAAACAATTCCCTTAACAACACCAGTGGTAATTTTCCTTGAAGGATCAATTAGAAACTGTGTATACAGGGAACGATGGGAGATGAAGGCTATAGATCCTGATGATAGACACTTATTTGTAATTGCTCACCGGTGACGATGGATGAACAATTTTAAGATAGTTCTTCATATTATTTATGACAACTCTTGATCTAGTCAGTCATTCTATTTTAACTACTTTTAAAATGAAAGCATTAGAAATATGCTGAAGCTAGTTGGGGTCATTAGCCGGAGCTAATGATTTACAATCCCTTTACTATCATGAATGAGTTACAAATAGCAAAGAATCTAAAAACAGAGATGCTAGAGAAGCAGCAGCATTTGCTGAAGAAAAACGCCTGACGGAAGGGCCCAGTGCTCCATGTTTTAAGAATTCTCAGGAGATACTGACACATGTTAATATTCAAGAATCACTAGTACGTAGCTATAGGATTATTTTTCTCAGCTATTTAGACAGGATAGTGTTATAAATGTTACCAGTAAAAATAGAATTCATGCATCAGTGTAATGGTTAACTCAAGAGCATTTTTATTCATATTATTACCACTCTATATTGATTTATTACCACCTTTCTCAATGGCAGCATTTACAATCTCTAATTTCATGCCAAAGCAAGCTTTTAAGACTGGTTAGTGCCCTGTGAGTAAACACATACTCTATCTTAATGACATTGAAAATTGTACTCTGTGTGACATTTTTCCCCCCTCCTAATTCATCCTCATCTTGTTGCTCTTTCTGGAAATATTGCATGTGTTTATTGTCTTGTCATGGTTACAGTATAGAAGAAAAGCACAAATAATGATTTTATTTAGGCAACAGGTAATAAAATATCAAAGTTTCTGTTAAGTTCAAAAGGTACCTTTACTTACATACATAGTAAAAAAATTGATGCCTTTTACTAGATCTCATTTCTTTCTGAAACAGAAAAATTTTTGTTGCTTTATCAAAAATTTTTATAATAGGCTTTTTGGTTGGTTTAAAACAATTATTTGCCAAATACCTTCTTTTTCTAAAATGACAAGAAAACCCCAGGAAGCATTAACTAATGTTGTTTTGTGTCATTGAGTCTCTTGCAACTCAGAGCAATCCTATGTACAATATTTCTGAACCCTACCCTATCCTGAGCCGATTTCTGTATCCGACACATCTATCTTCATTACCCTCGTTACTGTGAAAATACATATCATCTGGGGTCCTCCTCTCCTGTACTATCCCTGCACCTGAAGGATATCCTTCAGCAAGAACTAGCTCCTCTTGGCAACATGCCCAAAGTATTTGTGACAGAGCTTTAAAATCCTTGGCTCCAAAAAGCAGCTTGGTTTTACCATCTCCAAGACAGACCTGTTTGTTCTCTTGGAAGTCCATAGTATGTTCAATACTCTTCTCTAGCACCACAACTCAAAGGGAACAATTCTTCTGTCATCTTAGTCATTGTACAACTCTTTGATGCATAGCAAATAATTGCAAGAACCGTGGCTTGGATTGGGCACACTTTAATATTGAGATTGACATTGTTGTTGTGCAGCATTCTAGAGAGATCCCTGACAGATTTTCTTAATACAATTCATCTTTTAATTTCCTGACTGATAGTGCCAAAAGTGTTGATTGTGGAACCAAGCAAGCTGAAATTGTTAACAATCTCAGTCTCTTCTCTGTCTGCCATGATGCTGCCAGTTGGCCCAGTGGTAAGAATTTTTATATTCTTGATGTTAAGTTTCAATCCATCTTGAAGATTGCAGTCCTTGACCTTCTTCAGCAAAAGTCTCAGGTCCTCAGTGTCAGCAAGCAAGTTTGTGTCATCTGCATAATGTAGGTTGTTGATTAGTCTTCTTCCAATCCTGATGCCACATTTCCTCCTCATGAAGTCCAGCCTCCCAAATGATCTGTTCCACACATAGACTGAAAAGGTATGAAGATAGGATGCATCCCTGATACAGACTTTTCCTGACTTTTAACCATTCAGTGTTTCCTTGCTCTGTTCTGATGACTGCTTCCTGATTCAAGTATAGGTTTCACGTAATCACAATTAAGTGTTCTTAGGATTCCCATTCTTCTCAAGGAAAGCCACAATTGGTTGTGATTCACACAGAAAATGTCTTTGCATAGTCAGTGAAACACAGACAGACATTCCTCTGGTACGGTACTCTCTGTTCTCAATAAAATCCATTTAACATTGACCATAATACTCCTAGTTGCTGTTGTTGTTGTGTTGTTACATGCCATTGAGTCACCTGCGACTCATAGCTACCCTATGTACAACAGCCCTAAATCTTACTTTATCCTGTGCCAATCTTAGTGTCTCTGATACACATACCTCCATTACCCCAGTCACTGAATTAATCCATCTCATCGAGGGTCTTCCTTTCCTACACTATCCCTCCATCCTCCCAAGGATGACGTCCCTCTCTTAGTACTGATCCTGCCTTGCAACATGTCCAAATTATGTCAGACGAAGCTTCAGAATCCTGCCTCCAAGGAGCAACCTGGCTTCACCTTCACCAGTAAGAATTTGTTTCTTCTCCTAGTAGTCCATGGTATATTCAATACTCTTCTCCAACACCATAGCTCAAAGGCATCAATTCTCCTTCTATCATCCCTAGTCATTATCCAGCTTTCTGATGCATAGAAGTAATGGCAAAGACTATGGCCTGTATCAGGTGCACCTTAGTCTCCAGATTGGCATTGTTGCTCTTGAATACTTTGGAGAGGTCTCTGACAGCAGACTTTCCCAAATGCAATTTGTCTTTTAATTTCCTGGCTGCTAGTACCAAGAGTGTTGACTGTAAAGTCAAGCAAACTAAAGCTGTTAACAATCTCAATCTCTTCACCAAATATTATGATTCTGCCAATCAGCCCAGTGGTGAGATTCCTTGTTTTCTTGATGTTGAGCTTCAATCCATAGTGAAAGCTGCAGTCCTGGGCCTTCTGCAGTAAGCATTTCAGGTCCTTCTCAGTTTCAGCAAGCAGGGCCACTTGCACATCAGGCATCTCTCTGTTGATATACTGTTCTAGTCATTTTGCGATAATTTTCAGCAGGATCTTGCTTGCATATGGTATTAGTGACATTGTTCAATAATTTCCACACTGTGTCAGATCACTTTTTTTTTTTAGAATGGGAACAAATGCAAATCTAAAATATGCAAAATGATCAAACTGATCAAACTGGTAATATTTTTATTCATAATTATAATTGAAATCAGGAAACTCTACTGATGGTGTTGTAATGGCTCAAGCTTCTTGTCTTTACAAACTGTAACTTGGAAAATAATTCTTGCTCTCACTCCCTCCTGACTCTTTACCACTGTAAAGTGTATTCGTGTATTTACATGTTTAACTTCATTTCTTAGGTTACTTGTGTTTGGAAAAACAAATGTTGTGGTTTTCTTTGATGAGATTTACAAAGCAATTGTTTTATTTTCTTTTTTTAATGTGGACAGTTTGTTTGAAAAATTTTATTTCTCTCTGGACTATTTATATCATAATCTGCATGTGGGATGGTAGATATGATGTAATCCTAATTATATTTAGAGGGCTACAAGATGCTTTGGAATTATTGGATATAAAAATAGATTACATCTAAAGCTAGATAACAAATATTGGGAAAAACCATTTTGACTTTTAGCTGTCTGCCTTAGCAACTGTTATTTGTTGTTTTTGTTTAGTACCATGCAGTCGGAACCGACCCATAGCTGACCCTCTGGCAGGTTTTCAGAAGCAGTTAATCTTTTTGGAGGAGGTTGCACATCTTTCTCCCACAAAGCAGCTGATGGTCTTGAACCATGTGCCTTTGGGATTACACTGCAGCTTCTTGCCAGTAGGTAATCCAAAATATATTCATTGTCACTGAGTTAATTCTGACTCACGATGAACCTGTGTGTTACAGAATAGAGCTATGCATGGAGTTTTATTGGCTGCTCGAAAGTGCTAAAAATAAAAGATACCACTTGAGAACTAAAGTGAACCTGATCCAAGATATTATATTTATTATATGTATATATGTAACATATGAAATAAAGACAGTGAGAGAAGTGATTCTTTGTAAAGACAAGAAGCTTGGCCCATTGAAAGGAGAACTGTGTTGTTTGTGAAGAATACTGACTATATCATGGAGTCTTAAAACCAAACACAACTGTCTTGGGGGAGAAAAAAATGCAGCTAGAGTGCTTATTATAGATAAGAGTGAAAAGATTTCATCTCACATGCTTTGAGCATGTAATCAGAAGGACCAAGTTAAGAGTCATCACAAAGGAGGGATGAATTAAATCTACTCAAATTAATTATTACAGTGGCAGCAACAATGGACTCAGATTCAGCTGTGATTGTGAAGTCATTGCAGGATCTGCCAGTGTTTCAACCTATTGAACCAAAAATTGTTAGGAGTTTGAACTAAGTCAAGAACATGTAACAATTTTACGGATTTCTGTGCCCTTTCTCTGTGACAGCACTGGGTCTGTTTGAGCCATCAATCTTTTAGTAAATAGTCAAGGAAAAAATTTTTCCACAATGTACTAACTATAGGAAGGTGATTAAAACATGCAGTGGAGGACAAGATATTTAATAAGAGAAGAAGTACTATGTTAAGTATATCTTCTTATGCCGACTTTCTACAGCCACAATGCCTAGACAATTATCTACCTCAAGCTCTCTGACTAGACTTGGAATACATCATTTTGGAACATCCCAAAACTACCTATGTCAAAGCAACAAGATCCGCTTCACAACCAGGAAGTACTTCTAAATTCTCTATTTTACACTTAGTATTTGAATTAGTCCTCTGTTGCACATATCCACAAAATACTGTTAGAATAAAATTATTCAACTTAAAAGAACAGTGATAGAAAATACTCAAGCTACAAAATGCTTACAGGAAAGAAAAGTAAACTAAGCCAAGTAAAACTGTATCACATTGCAAATCTAAGTGATACCTTACCCAGTTAATATTTACAAGAAATTAGAGACAGAAATTTTTAATCTTTAACAAAGACTTCCAAAGACATCCAAACTGCTCACAGTATCTTCATAAATACTTATCATTTCTTATCTCCGAAGAAGCAGAATAGATATAGACTTTGCGCTCCTAGTTATTTCTTTTTTTAAATAAAATTATTATTTTTACTGATTTACTCACAAAGTCCATACACATTGTTTTTCACACTGGCTCTTGCTCATTTCCTTTACCCACCTCTCTGTCTGCCCATAAAATTGTTTGATCCTATGATTAGTCCGCTCAAACCCGTTCTTAAGATGATCATTAAAGTCGGATGGAATTGTCTCAAGATCATAACTTGTTATTGCAGACTTATTTTCATTTTCTTCAGCCTCAGTTTGAACTTGCATATGAGTAATTGATGATCTGACCCACAGTCTGCCCCTGGACTAGTTTTGGCGGCTGATAATGAATTTCTCCAACAATTTCTTACACAAATGTAGTCAATCTGATGTCTACACAACCCATCAGGTGAAATCCACCTTTAAAATCATCTTTTGTGTCTTTTAGAAAACATATTTGCAAATAATAAATTGTTGAAAATACAAAAGTGAATTTTTCTATCACCAAGCCCATATTTTCCAGCTACTGTTCCTTCTTCACTGTTTCCTACTTTTGCATTCAAGTCACCAATTATCATCACCACATCCTTACTTTAACTTATACCTGTTCATTATATAAGCTGAACAAACTATCTGAGAAGTTGGGCTCTATGAAGAAGAATGTGGCATCAGGATTAGAGAGGACTCATCAATAACCTGTATTACACAGAAGACACAATCTTGCTTGCAGAAAGTGAGAAGGACTTGAAGTACTTGTTGCAGAAGATCAAGGAATGCAGATTTCAATATAGACTGCATCTCAATGTCAAGAAAACAAGATTCTTACCACTGGATTGATAGGCAGTATCATGATGGATGGAGAGAAGATTGAAACTGTCAACAGCTTCATCTTGCTTGAATACACAATTCACACCCTTAATACCAGCAGACAGGAAATAAAAAGATGCATTGCACTGGGAAAATCTTCAGTTAGGGACCTTTTCAAATTATTGAGGAGTAGTGATGTCAGTTTGAAGACTAAGGTGCATCTGAGTCAGGCCATACATAGTCTTTCCAATTACTACCTATGCATCCGAGACCTGAAAAATTAATAAGGATGACAGAAAAAGAATTATGCCTTTGATCTACGGTGTTGGAGAAGAGCACTGAACATCCCATGGACAGTTATGTCTTGGTGATCAGGCAGCCAGAGTGTTTCTTGGAAGCAAGAATTATGAGGCTTCACCTCACATACTTTGAAAACATATTGCTAGGAGGTCCTATTTGTTGGAAAGGGACACAATGTTGAGAAGGGTGGAGGGTCAGTGGAGGAGAAGAAGATTCGCAAGCAGGATGATTAACATGTGACTGTTGCAATGGGCTCTTGTGTGTCAGGAAGCGTGAGGATGGTGCAGGACAGAGCAGAGTTCAGATCGTTTGTTCATAGGGTCGCTATGAGTCCTGCTAAACTCTTCAACATCTACAAACAGCAACTATTACACCTCTGCCCATCCTCACCCTTCTGCTTCTAATCTCCTTGCCTTGATGCTCATACATTTTTTACTATTTATCTATTTCTACAATAATAGTCTTCTACTATATCTGTTCATATGGGACTGAGTTAGTTCACTTAGCATAATTCTCTCCAGTCCTACCAAGTTAAGTAGTGATTTTCAAAATCATTACTACTGCATAGTTACATAGGGTTTTCAGAGGCCTGCTATTTTGGAAGTGGATGGTCAATCCTTCTTCCTAGTGTGTGTCAATCTAATGTTCAGATCTAGAGAAGTATCCAACAGATAAGCATTTTACAGAAAAAGTGAAAATATATCCCTTATTGTGGAAATAACCATTAGTTTCAGTGTTGTCCCTGCCCTTGGCTCAAGTGCCCTGACCCACTTATTTCTTTGCTCCACCATCCATCAAGATACCCCTCCACTTCTATCCACTCCCTTCTTCACCTATCTCCTATTGTCTAGCCCTTGATCTGATAGCTTATATCTAAAGCTTCCTTGGTTTCCATGATTCCAGATTCATCAGCTGCTAACAGTTTCTTATGCTATGACCATAGTATCCTAAGTGTAGTGGTAATGTGTCCTGAACAGAGATGATGTGTCCTCTGGAACTGGTGCTTAGAAGTTTCTTCTTGGCCCGAGGGCCGCAGGGACCTCTCTAAAGTACTCAAGAGCAACAGTGTGTCTCTGGAGACAAAGGTGCATCTGGTACAGGCCATGGTCTTTGTAATCACTTGTTTGCACTTGTTATGCACCAGAGAGCTGGACAACGACCAAGGAGAAGGAGAATTGATGCTTTTGGGCTTTGGTGTTGGAGAAGAGTGCTAAAGGTGCCATGGACTGCTAAGAGAACAAACAGATTCATCCTGGAGAGGGTTAAACCAGACTGCTCCTTGGAGGCAAGGATTCTGAGGCTTCATCTGACTTACTTTGGCCATGTTGTAAGAAGAGACCAGTTCTTGGAGAAGGACATGATGCTTGGGAGGGTGGAGGGCAGGAGCAGGAGGGGAAGGCCCTCTAGGACATGGATTGATTTGGTGACTGTGGCAATCGGGATGAGTGTGTCGGAGGCAATGAGATTAGCACAGGACAGAGTAGAGTTTAGAGTTGTGCATAGGGTTGCTATGAGTCGCAAGTGACTCGACAGCACATAACAACAACAACAACATCATGTGAATGTACCATAATTTCTTAATCCATTTGATTATAATTAGACATTTGGGCTATTTCCATGTTCTTGAGATGGTGAATATTGCTGCTATGAACATTGATGTATAAGTCTTTATTTGTCCCTCAGTTCTCATTTTCTAAGGGTATATTCTAAGCAGTGGAACAATTGGGTCATTTGAAATTTCTATGTTCAGCTTTTTGAGGAAGTGCCAAACTGCCTTCCAGAATGATTGTACTACTTTACAACTACACCAACAGTATATAAGAATTCCTATCTCTCCATATTCTCTCTAGCACTTATTACTTGCTATTCTGTTATACTTTGCCGCTGCTACTGGAGTGAGATGGTATCTCATTGTGGTTTTGATTTGCCTCTCTCTTATTGCCAGTGATTTCGAGCATTTCTCCTTGTGTCTGTTGGCTATCTGAGTATCTTCCTCTGTGAAGTCTTTCCATGTCTTTTGCACATTCTGCAATTGTATTATCTACCAGTCTTTTTCTTGCAGAGGCTCTGTAGGATTCTGTAAATTTTCGATATGAGACCTTTGTTTGAAATGGTATTGCCAAATATGGGTTTTTTCCCCCCCACTCAATAGTTTTTCTTTTGTTGGAAAATATTTTTGATGAACACAGAAATTTAGGAGGTCCCATTAATCAATTTTATCCCCTCCAGATTGAGCATTTCTAGCTGTATTTGGCAACCTTTTAATACTATTGACTAGGCCGTCTTAGCTTGATTTCAGTTTGTTTCTAATGAACTTTATGGTTTTGGGCTTTACTCCCAGGTCTCTGATCCACCTTGAGTTGATTTTAATACATGGTATAAGATGTGGATCCTGTTTCAGCTTTCTGCACTTAGCAGTTTTACCAGCACCATTTGTTGAAGAGGCTGTCATTTCCCCATTTGATAGG
>NW_006400154.1:1132792-1134576 GCF_000299155.1 Elephantulus edwardii
TTATTATCCATGAACAGGGCATATTTTTCCATTTTAAGTTGTTTCTTGCAGCAGTTCAATAAACAGGGAAATACAAACTGGCTATTTAATAGAGCAGCCTAATAAAGAAGTAAGGTTTAAGGACAATTTTCTTTCAATCACTATAATTATTATAGTAAGTTTATTAATTGCTTAGTTTTTTCTGACATTCAGGTAGGCAATATGGGAAAAAATACTCCTTTTCAGAAACACACATGTCCAAAACAATGTCATTTTATTGGTTTTATATTGAGTTTTAAAAAATTCTTCTGTGTAGCCTCAAGGGATAAGTAGAATGCCATTTTTCTTTTTCCCTTTTTTTCAGATGAGTGAATAAGAGTTATAAAGAGAGAGCTCTTTTAGAAGTTTGAGCTCTTTCTGGTCAATAGAACTTGTGTCATAGTCCTATCTAGCCGATAAGGGAAAGGCTTGAATGAATGTAGAGCTCTGGTGAGTCTTTTCCACAGTTCCTTTCCAATGAACTGAACAGGGAACTTTTATGTTCCTTCCAGTTTTATGTTTTAATAACGCTGTTTGTAATGCGAACAGTAGGATGTTAGTAACAATGAACTTAAAGGTAGGTGATAACCTTTAAAAGAGGGGGGAAAACCCAAAATAAAACTACTATGACTAAATTTAAAGTCCTAGAAGATTGTTTCTTCTCTATTCAAATATGTTTTCACTCTCAGTTGGCTTAATCTATAGCATTCCTGCTACAGTGAGCAGGCATCATCACATAGAATAGAGGAATGATTTCTTATCCTCAACAAGGTTCATACTAGTTTCTAGTTCGAAGAAATGGTCTCTTAAGTTTAAAAACTCAGGAAAGTTCCCACTTTCAAGTTGCATATTAACTACAGACAAAATACAAGAAGATCTGAGATTACAGCTAATGCTTCTCTTTTAAATAAATACATCATCTGAAAGTGAAAGAAATCACAGAGAAGTAACTATTAGTCATCAATTATTTATTTATTCTTTCCCTTCTCTTTCTCTTCACTTCCTTCTTTCTTTTCCCTTTGTAAAAATTGAACAAAGGTAAAGTTTGTTTATTCGCTGCTACAAAGAAAGTAAAGCAGTAAATCTTCCTTATATCGCTAAAATAAAATTATCTGAATGACCCTTTTATTAAAAATTTACCAAAATATTATGCTTGGATGGAATATCTTACCTCTTTTAAGTTAAAGATAGTGCTAGAGAACCAAACTAAGTTCAAAAGTATTTATCATGTAGTAAAATTTCATAATCACTCATGAATACATTTTTATTCATTTCAGTATCACTCACTCATTGCCAGTCAGGCATTTAGCTAAACCTTTATTGAGTTTCCAAGACTGCAAATTGCACAAAAAGAGATTGCTCATCTTTCTCCCATAGAGCTGTTGGTGGATTTCACCTACCAGAGCATTATAGCCATTGGATAAGTAGCAAAAACTCCCTATACCCTGTGCCACCACAGCTCCCTGATTTCAACAGATAATGGAAAGATCTCAAGAAAGAAGATGAAAGGGTTAAATAGAAAAAGAGGTAAAGGCAAGAGAGAGAAAAGAGAAGCTGGTTTTAAGAAACAAACAGGCATTTATTGTGTGGTCTGAGAGGCCAGGTGAGGGACCTCATGTGGAGAAGGTCAAAGTGGTGTAAGAGGAGTCAAGGACAATTTCTTGTTATAAGGGTTTTAGGAAGGACCAGGGAATAAGATATTTTTCTCAGAATCGTTACGTGCCGTCGAGTCCTTTGCGACTCATAGCGACCCTATGTACAACAGC
>NW_006400154.1:1136291-1145226 GCF_000299155.1 Elephantulus edwardii
GCTTTGGCTTCTCTATGCTCCAGTGCAAACTCTGAAGAGTACACTTGTGTATCTAGAGGCTGTTAATTAACTTGGGTTTGGGCTTTTGTAAGCAGGCAAGGAGCCTAATCAGGATCCATTGTTGGGTCTGGTCTTTGATCTCGTCTCCTTATCTGGTTTCTCAAGGAGTGATCAAGCCTGGGGGCGATTGCTCAGTTCTTCCTCCATTCCAGACCTCCCTCCATTCCAGACCCTAAAGTAATATGTTGATTAGGGGCACAGTTATCTCTAGCTACTCCTGCTGAATTCGGGCAGTTTGGGGGGCTTCTGTTGCTTTCCTGTAAGGTCTGAAGGAGGAGCATCATTTTTATGTGTTCTTGGGCAGTTTCTCAGGAGATGGCTGTGTGATGGTTTATTAAAAATTTCTGAAAGAGATTTTTAAAGCAGGAAGCAAGAGTCATAAAAAAAAATTACTAGACAGGGAGTTAGGATGTGGAGTAGCTGAAGTGGAATTCCTGGTTGTCACTAGCTCTTTGTCTATTTAGGGCATTAGTTTACAGAAACAACAGTTTTCTCCTAAAAACAGGTAGAGACTGCTTTTTTTTATAGTTAATAGATTAAATACTTTTTTGTTTTGTAATATAACTACTATGGGGAAATTAATTTGGTCTTGGACTGCAGTAAGCTGAGTTGCAATATTGTCTAGTTGTTACTGAACGCAAAGGGTTCTTTCCGTAGTCAGTCGCCAATAAGACAAACAGACTGCAATATCCATAAATGCACTTTATTACACAGATCTGGGAGACAGCGAGTCACCTCAAAGACTGCCTTCCCCTCTGGGAGTGGTCATGGCCTTATGTACTAGGGTGAAACTCTAGGTCATTTAACAATGCACTTTTGTCAGTAAGAAAAGGTAATTTCTACATCTGAAAAGGACAGTTCCCATGTATATATCAGTAATTCAGGAAGGCCCCAGTTGTCCTCCTGGTAAACAGGCAGATTAAGACACAGTTTACATATGACTGGAGAACCAGCTTCACCAGCATCTAGGATACATGCATTTCCTCTTCTGCTAAACAAACAGATTAAACTACTTTACATGACTAAAGACAGGAAACAGAGAATTCTTAGGCTAAGCAACTAATTTTGCAGGCTGAAGAAAAAGAACTATAGTTTTATAACTAATACCTGTATAGAGAATTCTGAACTTATTAATACCACCCCATCATAGTGACTTTATTGCCAGAAGTCCAGGCTGGGTTTAGAAGAGGTCGTGGTACTAGGGAAATTGTAGCTGGTGTTAGATGGATCTTAGCTGAAAGCAGGGAATACCAGAAGAATATCCGTCTGTGTTTCATTGATTATGCAAAGGCGTTTGACTGTGGATCATAATCAACTGTGGCTGACTCTGAGAAGAATGGGAATCCCAGAACACTTGATCGTTCTAATGTGAAACTTATACTTGGACCAGGAGGCAGTCGTCAGAACAGAGCAGGGTAGCACTGCATGGTTCAAAATTGGGAAGTGTGTATGCCAGCGATGTGTCCTATCTCCATACCTTTTCAACCTGTATGCAGAGCAGATTATCTGAGAGGCTGGGTTCTATGAGGACAAGTGTGGTGTCAGGATTGTTGGAAGATCTATCAACAATCTGCGTTATGCAGATGACACAACCCTGCTTGCTGAAACTCAGGAGGACCTCATGCACTTGCTGTAGAGAGTCAAGGACTGCAACCTCCAATATGGATTAAGGCTCAATGTCAAGAAGACAAAGATTCTCGCCGCTGAACCAATTGGCAGCATCAGGACGGATGAGGAAGAGATTGTTATAGTTTGCTTGGCTCCACGGTCAACACTCTTAGCACCAGCAGCCAGGAAATAAAAAAATGTATTGTGATGGGAAAGTCGGCTATTAGGGATCTCTCCAAAGTACTGAAGAGCAATGGTGTCACTCTGGAGACTAAGGTGTGTCTGATACAGGCTATGGTCTTTGCAATCACTTGTTATGCATCAGAGAACTGGACAATAACTAGGAATGATAGAAGGAGAATTGATGCCTTTGAGCTGTGGTGCTGGAGAAGAGTATTGAGGGTACCAAAGTCTGTCAAGAAAACAGATTTATCCTAGAGAGGGTTAAACCAGGCTGTTCCTCGGAGGCAAGGATTCTGGGGCTTCATCTGACGTACTTTGGACATGTTGTAAGGAGGGAGAGGTCCTTGGAGAGGGACATCATGCTTGGGAGGATTGAGGGATGGAGAAGGAGGGGAAGACCCTCTATGAGGTGGATTGATTCAGTGACTGGGTTAATTGGGATGGGTGTGTCAGAGGCAGTGTTATTCGCACAGGATAGAGCAGGCTTTAGGGCTGTTGTGCTACAACAACAACAACTAGTGACTTGCATAGTTTTTCAGAAATGTTGGGATTTTCTAAAGAGATGTCTAGGCCTGCAATGTTAGTAGTAGCTTTTGTTTATTCCCAGTCTGGACACTAAAGAGAGGAGTTCTATTATGGTTTGTTTGCATTTGAGGTGCTGTGTTAGAGGGATAGGTATTGGTTCAGTATTGATTGTGAATGGAATAGGAGGAAGTAGGTAGGATAGTGAACACCTTCCTGTGCAGACTTCCCCAAAAGTTGACTCCAAAGAGAAGCTGAACCTGATTTACATTGGCTTCTCATTCCTATGACCTGAAAGATATAGCTAAATATGCTAAAGTTAGAAGTTGAAGAGATACATTTTTGGCAAAAGGTACTGGTATCTCTAAGTCCAGTCTCTTTGTTGTGGTATGTAGAAAGATACGAATAGACAAGGCAGTATGTAATAGCACAGAATACCAATCTTGATATTATAGGGAGTTAATATTAAGTAATGGAAGAGAGAGATCTGGGCTTCTGACTAGAAGGCAGAATGAGTTTGGGTTAGATTTGGTGATGTCAGGCTGGGGTATTGGGTAGGTTGGGATGATGGAGGCTTTTTATAGGTTTTGTTTTTAGGTAGTTGTGGAGTATGAGTTGGTTAAAAAGGGGGAAGGGATTTGGATAAGAACTTTGCCAGAGGAGTATGACTGTAGGAGAATTTCTCAAAGAACAAAAGGTTGACAAGACAGGCACAGTTTGGGGTAGGGAGGGGTGGTTTGGGTGAGGCCTTGGATAATAGCCCTGATAATGGTTTGCTTGGCTCCACAATCAACACTCTTGGCACCAGCAGTCAGGAAATTAAAAGACGTGTTGCCATGGGAAAATCTGCTGTTAGGGACCTCTCTAAAATACTCAAGAGCAACAGTGTGTCTTTGGAGACAAAAGTGCATCTGGTACAGGCCATGGTCTTTGCAATCACTTGTTATGCATCAGAGAGCTGGACAATGACCAAGGAGGATTGAAGGAGAATTGATGCTTTTGAGCTTTGGTGTTGAAGAAGACTTCTGAAGTACTAGGCTGCTCCTTGGAGGCAAGGATTCTGAGGCTTCGTCTGACATACTTCGGTCATGTTGTATGGAGAGAATGGTCCTTGGAGAGGGACATCATGCTTGGGAGGGTGGAGGGCAGACGCAGGATAGGAAGGCCTTCTGGGAGATGGATTGATTCGGTGACTGGGACAATCGGGATGTATGTGTCGGAGGCAATGAGATTGGCATAGGACAGAGCAAAGTTTAAAGCTGTTGTACATAGGGTCGCTATGAGTCGAAAGCTACTTGACTGCACATAACAACAATAACAACAATGGGGTATTGGGGATGGGTGGAAGTTTTGTTTTAATTATGTTAAAGGAATTTCTCAAGCTTAATTTCTATACAATGAAATTGGTTTTGGGGGGGCTTACTATTTTTTGGGGGGTGGTACTATTTTTAGTGTGCATTTTAAGTGCAGCTGGGTTGGGTTTAAACATGTTATGACTATTATAGCTCTTATAACATGTTTAAGCTTTTGTATAAAGTTTATGTCATGCTTTCGAAGATAACTTATTTTTTTATAAGTTTGAAGAACATATCATATATTGACATATATATGTTTAGAAACTGCTCTAATATACAACAGGGTAATCAGCAATACACTCAATTTATTAGATCGAGTTTGTTAGAACAACTTAGTTAAAATGTTTTTAATTTTATCTATTTTCTTAACTAAAGACTATATAAAATATTTTATTATTTATTTTTAAATATTTATTTTCTGTTATATTTTTATAATTATAATTTTTCTTAGCTTTTAAATTCTGATGAAATCAGACTTATTACTTTAAAACAAAATTACATAACTTCTGTTTCTGAAAGAATTTAGCATTACTGTTATATTTCTGCTTAATGATATTGACTGGTTCTTAATGTTTCTGGTTAGTTTATTTAAGGACAAGTAAAGGATGAGAGTCAGAGTAGAAAGATACAATTATGACTATATAATTTAAGTTTAATACTGAGAAATAGATTTTGGAGGTATTTGGGTTATTAAAGTATAGGGATTGTGTAGTACTGTATACTTTTATTGATTGGTCTTAAGTTTTGGAATAATTGTTTATTATTTGTCTTTTGGACTAGTAAGATGAGAGTGTTATAAGAAGATGATATATTTAGTTAATGGAATACTACACATTACTGAAAACTAATGAATACTATGCTGAGTTATAAAAAGAAATATTCTAGTTATAAAAAGACAAATGCCGCACAGAGGCATTGCTATAAAGCATGTCTGACATGTGGTGGGAGGAGAACAGGACAAGAATGAATAAACAATGACCATTGCATTCAAACAGATAAAGGAAAGGATTATTCAAAAGGAATGTATGATTAAGCACTATACATACAATAACAGCTAGGAAAAAGAGGTACATAAAAAGGACTAGGGAAGTAGGTAATTGTGAAGCCACAGTTTGTTATGATCCACACAGTCAAACACCTTTGCATGGTCAATGAAACACAGATAGACATTCCTCTGGTATTCCCTGCTTTCAGCTAAGATCCATCTAACATCAGCTACAATATCCCTAGTACCACGACCCCTTCTAAATCCAGCCTGGATTTCTGGCAGTTCTCTACTGATGTGCTGTTCCAGTCCAATATTGTATTAGGCAAGTTTATTGTTTATTTGTTTATTGTTTATTTGTAGGAGTATTGTATATTGTTTATTTGTAGGGGTATCTCCAAAATGTTGAAGAGATTGATGTCAGTTTGAAGACAATCAGTGTGCCTGCTTCAGGTCATGATCTTCTTATTCACCTGCTACACATCAAAGAGTTGGTCAATGAATAAGTATGACAGAATAATTGATGCCTTTGAGTTGTGGTGCTGGAGAAGAGTACTGAATATCCTATGGACTGCCAAAAGTACAAATATGTCTTAGAGAAAGTGCAGTCAGAGTGCTTGGAAGTAAAGATGATGAGGTTTCATCTTTCATACTTTGAACATGTAGCTAACTAGGCTATTCCTTGGAGAGGAACACCATACTTGTAAGACAGAAGGCCTGTGAAGGTGAGGAAAACTCTAATGAGATGAATTGGCAGAGTGACTTCAGCAATGGGCTCTAATATGTCAGAGATGATGATGATGGCAAAGGATAGAGCAGAGTTCAGGTCAGCTGTTCATAAATTTGCTATGAGTTGCACTCAGCTTAATAGAACCTAACAACACCAATAGCTGTCCATTGATAAAGACAAATGTACAAGGCTTTTCTGATGCTGGGATCTTCTCTATTTTAAGACAGTTTCATTGTGGATGTGGATGTAATTTACTATTTTCTAAATTTTCAGTTGGAGCTTTCTTAATATTTTCTTCCTTTACTAGGTTCAATTTTGGAAACTTGTTCTGTAAATAATTCCCCATCAGAGGACTATACTCAGACTTTAATTATTATGTGAGACATATGTCTGTCCTTCTACTCTTTCAGTCTTTCACAAATGTGTAAACCATACAACTAGAAAAACAATCCAAGTGGTTCAAGTCTAGACTGTGGGTAGAAGTGGCTTACCAAGACACAACAAAAAAAACATGATCAAGATGGTAAGGGTGAGACCAAATGTAATTAAAGTCAGACACCAAGCAAGGGATATATTCAGAGAAGAATGGGAAGAGCAGGGTTACAAAGTCAGGGAGCTGTGTGCACTCAGGATACTACCAAAGATGGCATGGGACTGTAACAAAGAAACTAACCATGCACTCAAGCTTTAGTTGATTCTATTATTCCCGTCTGAATTTGCTTTACTTAGATTCTTACTGTAATTAGATAAATTACTTGAGATTGTTGTTGTTGTTATGTGCCGTCGAGTTGCTTGAGACTCATAGTGACCCTATGTACAACAGCCCTAAACTCTCCTCTGTCCTGTGCCAATCGCACTGTCTCTGACACTCCCATCCTGATTATTCTAGTCACTAAATCAACCCACCTCATAGAGGGTCTTCCCCTCCTGCGCTGTCCCTCCACCCTCCCAAGTTTGAAAAGATATGGAGATAGGATGCAACCCTGGCATACACCCTTCCTAATTTTGAACCATGCAGTGTTCCCTTGCTCTGTTCTGATGACTGCCTCCTGGTCCAAGTATAGGTTTCACATTAAAATGATCAAGATTAAGGAGTTCAATTTATTAGTATTTATAACCCCCAAAATAAACTGTTTTGTTGTTGTTGTAATGTGCCATCGAGTCATTTGCGACTCATAGCAAACCTATGTACAACAGCTCAAAACGTTGTTCTATCCTGTACCAACCTAGCCATCTCAAACACACTTATTCCCACCACTCCAGTCACAGAATCGATCCATGTCATCAAAGGTCTTCCTTTCCTTCGCTGCCCCTCCACTCTGCCAAACATGATGTCCCTCTCCAAGAACCAGTCCCTCCTTGCATCATGCCCAAAGTATGTCAGAAGAAGCTTCAGAATTCTTAACTCCAAGGAGCATTCTGGCTTCACCTTCTTCAGGACTAGCAGTCCATGGTATGTTCAACACTCTTCTCCAACACTACAGCTCAAAGGCATCAATTCTCTTTCTATCAACCCTATTCACTGTCCAACTCTCTGATGCATAGCACATAATTGTGAAGACTACAGCCCAGATCAGGAACACCTTAGTCTCCAGCCTGATGTCGTTGCTCTCCAGTACTCTTGGGAGGTCCCTCACAGGCGACTTTCACAATGCAATTCATCTCTTGATTTCCAGGCTGCTGTTACCAATAAAATAAGAACCCAGTGAATAATGAATGTTTGAAATAGAAGTAAACTCTAAGCACAGCATATCACACATGATGATGCTGGATAAGAGTATTGATTATTCCATGAACTGCTAAGAGAACAAACAGATTCATCATGTCTTGCTTAATTATCATTGGCTCTTGATCATATGGTTGTTGTTGTTATGTGCCATCGAGGCATTTGCGACTCATAACAACCTTATGTGCAATAGCCCTAAACCCTGGTCTATCCTGTGTCAATCGCACTGCCTCTGACACATCCATCCCGATCACCCCAGTCACCGAATCAATCCACCTCATAGAGGGTCTTCCCCTCCTGGCGCTGTCCCTCTACTCTACCCAGCATGATGTCCCTCTCCAAGAACCAGTCCCTCCTTGCAACATGTCCAAAGTATGTCAGACGAAGCCCCAGAATCCTTGCCTGGAAGGAGTAGCCTGGTTTAACCCTCTCCAGGATGAATCTGTTCATTTTCTTGGCAGTCCATGGTACATTCAATACTCTTCTCCAGCACCACAGCTCAAAGGCATCAATTCTCCTTCTATCCTCCCTAGTCATTGCCCAACTCCCCAATGCCTAACAAGTGATTGCAAAGACCATAGCCTGTATCAGGCGCACCTTAGTCTCCAGAGAGACACCGTTGCTCTTGAGTACTTTAGAGGGGTCCCGAACAGCACACTTTCCCATCACAATATGTTTTTTTTTATTTCCTGGCTGCTGGTGCCAAGAGTGTTTATTGACCGTGGAGCAGAGCAAACTGAAGCTGTGAACAATCTCAATCTCTTAGCCATCCATCCTGATGTTGCCAATTGGTCCAGTGGTGAGAATCTTTGTCTTCTTGACATTGAGCCTCAGTCCATACTGAAAGCTGCAGTACTTGACCCTCTGCAGCAAGTGCATGAGGTCCTCCTCAGTTTCAGCAAGCAGGGTTGTGTCATCTGCATAATGCAGATTGTTAATAGATCTTCCACCAATCCTGACGCCACACTTCTCCTCATAGAGCCCAGGCTCTAGGATAATCTGCTCTGCATACAGGTTGAAAAGGTATGGAGACAGGATGCATCCCTGGCGTACACTCTTGCCAATTGTGAACCATGCGGTGTTACCCTGCTCTGTTCTGACGACTGCCTCTTGGTCCAAGTATAGGTTTCACATCAGCACGATTAAATATTCTGGGATTCCCATTCTTCTCAGAGTCAGCCACAGTTTGTTATGATCCACACAGTCAAATGCCTTTGCATAATCACAGATAGACATTCTTCTGGTATTCCCTGCTTTCAGCTAAGATCCATCTAAAATCAACTGCAATATCTCTAATACCACAACCCCTTCTAAACACAGCCTGGAGAGTAGGTAAAGATAATATGAAAAATCTTTCAAATTGTGCACTATGTTTTATCAGTTTATGAAGATTTAGTGTTTTACCATCTATCTTATTTTAATTGTTTTCTTTATATTAGAGATTTTTTAGCTTTATGTTTTCATTGTATGTGAATCCAACAATGAGAATTTTATGGATATTATAGTACATATTTATTGGAAAGAATATACTGAGTCACTGTTTCGACGGAATTGGCAGACACAGAAGAATTTCACGAAACAACATATGAGCAAGAGCCTATGGTGATGAAAGAAGTTGAGGCTGCTTTGAAGGAAATGGCAAACAATAAAGCTCCGATATAGATGGTATATCAGTTGACATATTTCAGCTAACAGATGCTGCCCTGGATGTGCTCACCAGGCTGTGCCAAGAAATCTGGAGAACAGCCACTTGCCCAACTGACTGC